>NC_052499.1:41409389-41631101 GCF_016617805.1 Bactrocera tryoni
TCTGGCACTGTCCGTGCGCTATTGTGCGCATAGGCCGTGGACAACGCTGCTCTAGAAAATAGGGTGTTGTGTAACAGTTACTTTCATGTAATTAGGGTGTTGTGTTAGCATTTAAGCTACATATAAATTTTAAAGCTTAATGAGCAGCACTTTAATAGATATAATGTAATTTAAGTGATTGAGTTATTTAAGTGATTATTTTGAATTACTTTACATGTTTCTTAAATTTTATTGAGATGTTACTTGTTATGTAAGTTCTTTTTTTTTAACACGCTTCAAGAATTTCTTAAATTTTGCATGCAAAACGATCCTGGGCGGTAAACTTTCGTTTGACATGTACAAATTGATTAGCCGTTACAAAAGAGAATTAGGTGGAATTCGCACAACCAACGGTAGTCAGGGGATTCCCTTGATATAGAGCTCGTCACTTGTGTTGTGGATTGGGCAATTTCTTTTGTTTCCGACCGCATTTATTTCAATATTCTCTTACGTGAACGTGTGAAAGTTTAGTGCAAAGTGTTTGTTAATTATTAGATATTAAAAACAACAATTTTTGTATAAAACCGACTATTAAGATTCTTGAAGAAAATAAATAAGGTAAGTAAAGTATTTTTGCTATTATTTTGTAGTCATACCTACTTAAATACATATTTACACCCAGTTGCAGGATTGTTAATTTATATAAAAATATATTTCAAAAAGCACTTCTGTCTATTCATTGGAGAGAAATGGCTGCATCTATAGGAGAGGCAATAGATTTGCTGTACAAAACTGAAAGAATATAACATTGATGGAACGTGACGAATTCGTCGTAAGAAAACGGGGCATGCCCGGTGAGCACAAATGATAATGGACTTACACTTAGAGCGGAACTTCAAAAGGACATGTTAGAATGTCTTGACAGATTCAATATTGAACTCGAAACACGAGTAAAGTTCATTACAGACGTAGCTTCATTGTTTGAGGTTGCGCAGTCAAAGTCCATGCTTTTGGCAAACACTGAACAGTTAAAATTTGCTATATCAAAATTTACTAACCTTTACGATGAAGTATCAGAAACAGAACTACTTTTAGAAATACCAAGATTGAGAAGAAATTTAAAAGCGGCTAATATTACTGTCTCTAATTGAGTGACGCTGGACTATTTGAAATTCATTGTGGAATGGAATTTTACAGCATCTCTTCCGAATCTAACGGTCGCACTAAAGTTATTTATGACAATATGTGCATCAGTCGCTTCACGTGAGAGAAGTTTCAGCAAATTAAAATTAATTAAAAATTACTTGCGGTCTACAATGGCTGAAACCAGATTAAACAATCTTGGTATTTTAACGATAGAACATGAAGCAACACAAAATATAAATTTTGAAAACGTGATTTCGGAGTATGCAAGTGTCAAAGCTAGAAGGAAGAAATTTTAATTTTTTCACATAATATACTAATATTTGTAATACTCGTGTTTTAATAAAATGTAAATTATTATTACTTTTTACTTTAAAAGTTTTGACGGAGTTTAGGCTTGACATCTTCAAAATCCGCCCTGGGTGTCACTCTATGCTAGCTACGCCACTGTTTGGCACTATTGACAATTATGTTTTCTCCTTCGGACTTATTCAAATAAATCAAGAAATGAAAGAAACTTTTTTTCATCTCATTTAGGTAAACAAAAAATAACCCGTGCATAGAGAAAAAATGTTTAGTTGTATTGAAATATTTGACACAAGTGGCTAGAAAAATCAGTACGTCCCCATCAAAACAGCAAAAAAAAAGTAAAAAGAAAAGGAGCAAGGTACAGATAGATCACAAATTGCAGCGTCTCAAATAGGTAGAATTTAATTATCTTCCAGCATCGTACAATTTACATTTTTTTTTTTTGGTCATATTTTTTGGCACTGCCGATTGTTTTTAGCATATCAACATTTTCAGTTTTCATTATATACTTGTGGAAATCGTAGCATGGCATGTTCTTATAATTACATACATATATTTAGTGACAATCATGTTGCGAACATTTTCAACAAGGAGACGATTGCGTTCATCACTCCATTGGATATTGATGAGAGAGAAAGTTCTTTCACAATTAGCATTATGCCCGGGAATAGAAAAAAAGTACTGCGCAATTTTCAAAATTTCAGAAAAGGAATCAATGCTTGAATTCGCTTTAAAAAGTGCACAAATCTGGTCTTTTGAAGTTTGTGGAAAGAATTTTATAGAATCATCTTTCTTCTCTTTTTTCTTTTCTATAAAATTGTTCAAATTCACCAATTGATCAATTATCTTCTCTTCATGGATATGAACATTTTTTGACTCAAGAAACTGCATTGTTTGCACAACTTCTCATATCGAATTTCTTTTGGTGTGCGATCAAATTTCAACCATTGGAAAACTTTTAATTCGGACAAAGATGAAGTCCATTTCAACAAGTATTCAAGAGCTTCCTGATAAACAATGACGGATCTTTTATGGAAATCAAGGCATTCCTTTTCCGTTTTCATTCGACAAGTTTGTAAATTAAACGAAAGCACGATTGATTTGAAAGAATTATAAACGGTATTGATAATGGTGATGGCTGTGAATAACAGTATCGAAAGTTTCGATAACGATCGATATGTATTTTGTCTATTTTCATCCGATTTAAAAATCGTTCAGTGCGTTTATCGAATGTGCGCGTGTGTGTATCCAATAAAATTAAATAAATATGCGAAAAAAGGAGTTCGCGCCGACAATCATTGAAAAATCAGTATATCACTACGGGGGTCTAAAAATCAGTACGCGTACTGATAAAATCAGTACATCTGGTAACCCTAATCAAAAGCCTTTCACCACATGCAGATGTTTTGCGATTTTTGCAAAATTATCCTGAGACAGAGTTATAGAGTTTAGCTTAAATTATCCCAGCTGCTCCTGCAACTCATGTACAAATTCTATTTCATATTTGAATTTGATCTCAATAAAAGTTGGGTCAAACCAGAGAACTTAATGGATAGAGAAGGTGCAAATTGAATCCTGTATGATGTCCGATTTTACGGCTGACAGAGCTGATAGAATAGTAGTAAGGAATTCACCATTTTCGCTGCTATTTAGCAGAAATGAGCACGTTCTCTGGCAGAAATATATGTAAAACGACTGAATTCATCAAAGTCACACAGAGAATGTAAAAAAGCATTCTCTGAGTCAGGTTAGGTTAGGTTAGATGGCTGATCAAAGATCACACGTAGACTAATAATGTAGTCCTTTGTGATGCCATTGAAAAAGAACTCTCCTGTTCGGACTTACAGATTGGCGAGGCGCTTTGTAGCCAATACATAGTTACACAGACGCTTAATTTCAACACCCGCCAGTTCGGTGGGATGTCCAAAGGTATGCGCCCCCAAGTGTCTGAGTCTTGATCTCCCAAACGCGGGCCAGTCAAGCAGGAAGTGCTGGCTTGTTTATACCGCATCTTCTTCCAAACAGCTTCTACAGTCGGCATCCGGTAAGATACCCATTCTTACCGCATGTAAGAAAATAGGACAGTGACCTGTTAAGAGTCCCACTAATAATGAGAGGTTAGCCTTACTGAGGACTAAGGGATCATTAGATATCCTGCGATTTATCCTGGGCCAAAAGGCTTTTGCAACCGCACAAGTACCGATGTTGGCCCAGCTATCTAGTAGTAGAACACAAGAAGATGCAGGAGCACCAATCCGTTCCCATTCTACCGATAATGATTCTAGGGTGTCCTTCCTTGCTAACTCATCAGCTTTGCAACCTGCAATTCCGCTGTGGCCCGGCACCCATACCAGTCAAATCACAAAGACTATAGCTGCTAGAGATAGCAATGTCAGACATTCTTCGACCAACCCTAAACGCACTGTGAATGAGTTCAAGTCTAGTATTGCCGCTCTATTATCTAAATGAATGGTCACTTCTCTGAAGGTGGATGCACTCCGTAGCAACAAATCTGCTGCTACCTTGAAGGCTGCGACCTCAGCCTGGAATACACTATAGTAGTCAGGAAGTCTGAAACAGAAGTTGATAGAAAGCTCTCGACAGTAGACCCCCACACCAACCTTCCCTCCAAGCTTCGACCCATCCGTGAAGAAGTTTGCTGCCCCTCTCCTCCAACGACTTCTTCCCACCCATATCCTCCTCGTCCGAACTAGGAGCCGCCAGAGTTCGGTATGGCGACTCCATTATCCAGATGATTCGGTGTGCAGTCATAGTTTGTGGGGATAGCCGAATGTCCAGATACGCGTTCCATTAAGAATCCAGATTCTCTGAGTCTAATAGCCACCTTCGCGCTATCCACCTGCCGGCAATGTCCACCGGCATTATGTTCAAAATTGCATTAAGTGCCATGGATGGGGTGGATCTTAATGCACCACATATGCTAATTAGCGCAGCCCGTTGAACGCTTTCGAGTTTCTTTGCCAATGTGGTCTTCCCTAAAGCCTTCCACCACATGAAGATACCATAGGAAAAGATTTGCTTGACTATGGTGTCATAGAGCCAGAGGACCACTTTCGGTGAGAGGCCCCATCTTTTGCCAATAGCTCCTCTACAGCAGTATAAGGTAATACATGCCTTTTTTGCTCTCTCCTCGATATTCGGCTACCATAAAGGTTCGATTCAACCCCAAGACCGTCAAGAGCAATTACTACTGCCTCAGTCAGGACATTGTTGAAAGCTCACTCGATATCAAGGAAGGTTCCAACAGCGAAGTCCTTGGCTTCAACAGGTTCCTCGAGCCAAGACACGATAGTATGCAAGGCAGTATCCACTGAACTGCCTTTATGATAAGCATGTTGTGCTGCTGACAGATAGTCTCTAGGAATGCGCCTCCTTATGTACCAGTCCATCAGTCTCTCCAGAGTCTTTAGCAGGAAGGAGGAGAGGCTGATTGGCCGTGATCGGGTCGATTTCCACGGTCATTTGACCGTCAGCGCCCTCTGTCGGGTCGATTTCCACGGTCGTTTCACCGTCAGCACCACCGCCGCCGAAGTTTGGGGGCCATCAGCTCTGGCATCTGATGGAAGTACTTTCAGCATTACCATTTCAAAACCAAAGCTAATGGCTCCCTTTGTTTTGCTGAGAGGACTGATGGATTCCGTGTTTGGCATTATCAGCGCTTGCCAAACGCGAGCCCTAGGACGAAGAGGAAGATCCTTTTTGGTCACGGCCTCCAGTCTGGCTCCTTTCCAAACCTCCCCCGCCTGAGAGACTGCCTTCTAATATATGATGGCCGATCTCTCGTCAGCACAACTTGTGAGCTTGTGCAGCCCTTGGTGCCAGCCGGCACTCACACATTTTCGGGGTGGCCCAGGGCTTTCCTTGACCACCCTCAGGAAGACCGACGAGATAGCCGCCGCTACCCTCTTCCATTCATCATGGGAGACGGCACCGTCCTCCCTACTGCGATCGAGTACCCCAAGACTATAGCCCCAGCGCCTTTAGCGATTTCGCTAACGGTTGGCGCCTTTCCCGTTCGCGGTTTCTTACCAAGGGAAGTTTCTCCCTCGTGCGACCTCTGCCGCTTGACCGCCGGTTCTGTTCTGTTAGCTTCCGGTCCTACCCTATCGTCCTCGCTCAGCACTTTCTTGGCCCACACGAGTGTACAAGCATGTTGCTCAGAAACCTGACGAACATGCGTGTCATTTCGTCGCCATAGGAGCAGCAGCCCCACCTGGGTTGAATGTAGGTGTCGATTTCGACAGCCCTTGACCTCGCTACGTCGTCCTTCCTTCGTTGTTATTTATAAAATTGTCCATGTAAAAAAGGTCCCCACTCAGAGCCGCTATCCGTCCGCCGGAAAGGTAGTCGCCTTTCATGATCCCAAAGTTATCTCAGTGACGAGGCCACGGCGAGGGCTGACGTACGCCTTTATGAGGCAATACGTTCAGAGCCGACCAGCGCAGAGAAGGAGTCATCTCAACATACACCTACCGCGCCAACTTAATGACGACGGGAGATAACGTATTCTGTGGCCTGCAGGGTTTTAACGGGACGGGGCGGTTGCGACAATAGCCCGTCAGCCATTTCTGATGAGTGTCACCGCATCGTACTCAGGTGTCAGAATGCCACCACCAGCAGCCCATGGTTCTACCAAATCCAATACAAAAGTTTCTCAATAACCAGTCCAAAGCCAAAGGTCATTCAGGAGTTGTTAGGCCGTGAAGGCCGCAGGTCATTTAGTTATATTACTGATTTATATTTATTTTTCAAAAACCTAAACCTAAAAAACGTAAAAAACGAAATTACTTTTGAAAACTACGCCATTTTGCTAATTTTTGATATTTTTCAAAGTTAAATGTTTCTTTATTCAGCTACTCATTCAGCCGTAATCATGTCATCAGTTGGGGCACTGTTTTTTGACACCTCCGATGACACAACATGTTTGTAAGAAAAATCTTAAAATATAGCTCAAAATATACCTAATTATGTTCAATGAACTTCGAAACATTCAATTGAATACTTTCTTTTAAAAAAATTCACAAAAATCGCATAAATTTTATGGGTTACACTGATATAGCCCCTTAAATAAATTAACCACCATACTCATACATCACCACACTTCCACATCAACCCAATCAACATAAAGCATGGGTCCCCTGAACAGGTTCAACACATTCGATTTATATACATACGTTTTGCGACACCCATCCCGCGCGCTGCAGTTAGCACCACGTACGATCCCGCTCAATTTGATTACCTTCATGGACCTCCTAAAATAAGTAAAAATTTAACTTTAAGAAAAATAGGGTATATATAAAGTGAAAGATTTTCTAAAGAAACTACGTTGTACATATGTATATTAAACAAGTATGTCACACAAGTTAACGGGTATTTTTATACCCTGCACAGGGTATATTAAGTTTGCAACGAAGTTTGTAATACCTAGAAGAAAGCGTCGGAGACCCTATAAAGTAAATATTTAAGTGATCAATATGAGCGAGCTGAGTCGATTTAACCATGTCTGTCTGTCTGTTCGTCTGTCTGTATATATACGAATTAGCCGCTCAGTTTTTGAGATATCGTTTTGAAATGTTTCAAATGTCATTTTTTCGCCAAGAAGCTGCTCATTTGTCGGAACTGCCGTTATCGGACTACTATAACATATAGCTGCCATACAAACTGAATGATCGGAATCAATTTTTCGTATGGAAAACTTTCACATTTGGCAATGTATCTTCACAAAAGTTGGCACAGGTTATTTTCTAAGGTATTAATATAATATACGAAGAAATTGTCCATTGTCATTGTCCAATTTCGCCCATTTTCACAGTGTGTGATAGGAATGGCTGGGTAACCTCACATACCAAATTTAGTTGAACTTGATCGGTTAGTAAAGGATTTCACCGAAAGGTGAGCGGTTACACGCCCATAGCTAAATTTTTAAACCTCCTCCTATTGAGCTCTAACATACCATAATATGTAGTTGTGAAGTTTAATACTTGTGGCAGCCAACAAATGTCGCTTGTTACCGTGATTTCCTGTACCAAATTACGGTATTTTAGTTAAAAACTGAGTCATGGTAATTTATAAATTAAGCCCATCTGCAATCGAATTCTCTTATTCCTCGATTTTTACGCAATTTATCGATTGCGAAGGCAGACCGACTGAAAAATGTTACAAACATACCAAAGTGCTTATATTCAAATATACAATTGAAGTAAATAAAACATTTTAAAGAGGTGCTGAATGAGATGAATAATTCCTTTAATCCCCATATAACTATTAGAAAGTTTTTCGAACTTACAGTTGACTTAATACCGTCCATGTTGGTCAATACATAATATACTTGGGCGAATAGTAAGACTTTTTAATTTAAACTTCGCGTGACTATCCTTTCGTCGATTTTTTTTCTGAGTTAGTATGACTGTCAGTAACATCTGTACCAAATATCATATCAAAATAATCATTAGTGTTTAGTACACGCTTGTCTTTCTGAAGTACATAAAGCGCATTCGGCGATTTTTACGACGAGTGAATTTATTCAACAAAGAAGTTATATTACATTTTGTGTGCGGAATTAAATTTTTGTTGCCGAGACATTCAGAATGTTGGAAAGGCCTTCGGTGATAATTGTTTGTCGCATGCAAAGGTTTTTGATTGGTTCAAACTATTCAAAGAGGGTCATTAAAATAGAGAATTAGGGCTTGACAATCGGCGATTGACAGTTAGTGGTTTTACTGGCATCGTTGGAATATTGGAGAGATAAATGAAAACCATTTTAAAAAATCATTTGGGCCCAAGAATAGTGAAAGCACGTTTGGTTCCAAAATCAATAATTTTTTTAGAAAAAACAGCGTCGCGATAATGCCTGCGAAATAGTTATATCCGGCTACCAGGATCTCATGAAATGTATTATTACTGGCGAAGAGTCTTAGATCTGTGCTTACGACCCGGAAACAGACGAACAGTCGGCTGAATATTGTGGCAAAGTTGAGCTGTGGCCGAAAAAACCACGTAAAAAATTAAGGTAATGTAGACAGTTTTCTTTAATTATCGAGATGTGGTGTAGTCCGAAATCTTTTCGACCGGCCATGCTGTCAACAAGATATAGTATTTGAATGTTATGCATCATTTGCCCGAAGCTATTTCAAAAAGAGGACGGAATTTTGGCGGGTAACTCTTGGTTTTGGTACCAAGATAATGCACCGTATATGCAATGATTTTTCGTGAGTTTTTCGCCAAGTTTTCAACCAATATCGTGCCGCAACCACCGTATTCATCTGGTTTAGCTCCGTGTGACTTCTGGCTACCCAGCGAACTCGATCGTCCGTTTTGGCGAACCCGTTTTGAGTTATTTGAAGTCATTAAAATGAAAACTATCCTGGATATCGACTTTAACACCTATTTCTAGAATTGGAAAAATAGTTGGCTTAAGTGTATTGGGACCAAGGGGGATTATTTTGAGGGGGAAGGAATAGATTTGGAAGAATAATTTAAGAGTTTTTATATTATGAATTTTCTTAATTGAGTTTATGGCAGATATGTCTTATTTGAGGATGATTTTATTAAAATTTTCGCTGACGGGAAGTAAATTATAGTTACAAAACTAATTTATTATATGAGCTATTATATAGTATAAACTAATGTGATACAAATTTGATTGTAATCCATTAACGATTTCGTCGAACAACCCCTGAATGCAATTCCTCGGCTTTGGTCTTCGCAAGTTGCAAGAGTACGAAATGGTCGGCTACACCCGAACGTGCCTCATTCTACCTTATTTTTACATAATTTTTATGAAAGCGGTGGCAAGTTGTCAGTCTTTCACCTTATCATATAATTTGCATATTACTCTTTTACTTTGAGTCTTTCCGTTTACGCTGATATCTCTGCACCGCAGTGTAGTGGCTGTCGGAAGGCGATTCTTTGCCGAAAACACACCACCTCCAACTCGATTATCTAGTTTGGATCCGTCCGTATTCCGCATCATATTCCCCTCTGGAAGGAAAGGCAGGATTGGGGACCTACTTCAAGTTATACTCTAACGAATTACAAATATCCGTGGATATTGATAGAAACAGGAACTTCCTAAGTATCTTAGAAAGCCCCTTATTACCGACGAATATCTGCCGGTTGCTAACAGAACAAGCCTGTGGGTAGTAATTAAGAGCCATACTGACGCATGTCTACCCGGTTCAATAAGATTAAGAATATTCTCCGTAATACAATATATCGTGATTATTAGGTTCAATTCTGTTTACCAGGAAATCTTTCGTCCCAGTGTATCACAATCAATTTACACCGAGCTCGACAATTGATTTGATTACGATCTCCTATCCAACTTTTCACATAATGAGGTCTTTAAATGACTAAATGTGGAAGAAGACTTCTGAGACATTAGTAGAGCCATTTTTTCGTTTTCATGTGCTAGGTATTACACTTCTCCAGAGTCAAATGGTTCATTGGGAATTTATCTGTTTGCTATATAAAAACATTTAAAACTTTCTAAATAATATTTTTTATACTTTCGAATAAGTGGAACAAAAATGTTCATCCATCCTTTTAAATTTTCTCAGTCGTAATGTCAGGTTAGCTGTTTTTTTCCAAAAAATATTAAATGATTTTATCCTTGAACTATAACAAAAATATGTGTCAGTTTATTCTCGAATAACAACTGCAACGAGAGAAACCTATGATAATAAATACCTCGCATAAATGGAAAATTAAGAGCTGGCAATTTATTAGCAGTCGAATCACTGCTGAGCTAATAGCCAAAGTCATTTGCGCGTTCGCTGGCGGTCGTGCTTAATAACGTGGTAGCGTAGTCGAGCGACTCACCAGCATTGGCCATGCCAATTTGTCACTTAGCGGGCAGTGGATGGCAGCCGATAAACACTCGTGTATACATACACATGCATATATATGTATATACTTACATATGTATATATAATATACACGAATACGCGAAGATAGCTCAGCAGAGGCGGATGGCGTCCGACATTGGTGCCAGTCAGTCAGCTGTCAGCGTCGCGTTATTGTCCTTGGCACTAAATAGAATGCGAAAGGGAGAAGAAAATTAATGCACAAACAAATGAAGAAATAAAACGAAACCAGTTCACTGTTAAGCAAATGTCATAATGAAGCAGAAATCTGAACGGAAATCCTAAAAAATTGAAGGTAATTTTTACACATTTTACAGTTGATGAAGTTCCAAGGTATATATAAGTAGAGGTATATACATATGTACATATTCGTATATACTATTAGTAGCAGTGAACTTTGGCAATTTGTAAGCTACTATCCTAATTTCGTTAATACTTATTATACATATAGTTTCGTTTTTGTTAACAGAAACGCATAATTTTTTATAAATCTGAATACGTTCGCTTTTTTAAACTACGGAAAGCAATCAGACATTACGAGTACATGTCTAGCTCAAGGCTAAACTCGGTTTTGAATTTTCGTTAAAATATTTTTTCACAATATACACCTGTGACTACTAGATATTTTACGATAAATTGAGATATGAAGAGCTTGTTAAAATGAATGTAAAAATAGCAAGTAAAGAAGGGCTACGTTTGTGTGTAACCGAACATTTCATACTCTTGCAACTGGCCAGAATCAACGCCGGGGAAATACTTTCAGGTGCATAAGGTTTGTCAGTTAAATGGGATATAGGACAAATTTTCGCCTTTTTTACACCCTTTAAGTACAATGATACATACAGTTCGAAAATCCTTATATTCGGTATATGAAGACTAAGGGAAATATTGACCACATTTTGGCACAAATTTATTAATAATATATAACAAAGAAAATTTATCCTGCATTTCAAAATTTTCAAAAAAAAAAAAAAATAAGAAATAAAAAATGCTATTTGCGCCGGAGTTCACATATTCGGAATGTTGGGGCTTGAACAGATATTTTCAGACTCACGTTTGATTACAACTATTTGTGCAAAGTTTATCCGAATATATTGATTGGTGGTTGTATTGAACGGGAAATAATCATATGAAATTCGAAAATGAGCTTTATAAGAACAGGCGTGTTTGCAGTCCAGGTTCACCTACGAACTCGTCCTCACTTGCGGCATTGATATTATATATTATAATAGTGGTAACTTGGATAAGTAAGTGGTCCGTGGCAATATGCCTGTCATGTACGCATATATGATATTTTAGAAAATTGTACAAAGGTATAACAGCTAAATTGAAAAGTCTCCGGCGTTCCATAGTAAAACACATGTTTTTCGAAAAATTGGATTATTTTATTCAACACAGATTCTTTCAAGCGCAATACACTGACTATAGTGACCCTCTAACTTTTGTACCATTTTTATACTCTCGCAACAAAGTTGCTAAGGAGAGTATTATAGTTTTGTTCAGATAACGGTTGTTTGTAAGTCCTAAAACTAAAAGAGTCAGATATAGGGTTATATATACCAAAGTGATCAGGGTGACGAGTAGAGTCGAAATCCGGATGTCTGTCTGTCTGTCCGTCCGTCTGTCAAATCGTCCGTCCGTGCAAGCTGTAACTTGAGTAAAAATCGAGATATCATGATGAAACTTGGTACACGTATTCCTTGGTTCCATAAGAAGGTTAAGTTCGCAGATGGGCAAAATCGGCCCCCTGCCACGCCCACAAAATGGCGGAAACCGAAAACCTATAAAGTGTCATAACTAAGCCATTAATAAAGATATTAAAGTGAAATTTGGCACAAAGGATCGCATTAAGGAGGGGCATATTTGGACGTAATTTTTTTGGAAAAGTGGGCGTGGCCCCACCCCCTACTAAGTTTTTTGTACATATCTCGGAAACTACTATAGCTATGTCAACCAAACTCTACAGAGTCGTTTCCTCCAGGCATTTCCATATACAGTTCAAAAATGGAGGAAATCGGATAATAACCACGCCCATCTCCCATACAAAGGTTATGTTGAAAATCACTAAAAGTGCGTTAACCGACAAACGAAAAACGTCAGAAACACTAAATTTTACGAAAGAAATGGCAGAAGGAAGCTGCATACAAACTTTTTTTTTAAATTGAAAATGGGCGTGGCGTCGCCCACTTATGGACCAAAAACCATATCTCGGGAACTACTCGACCGATTTCAATGAAATTCGGCATATAATATTTTTTTAACACCCTGACATGTGCGAAATATGGGTGAAATCGGTTCACAACCACGCCTTCTTCCAATATAACGCTATTTAGAATTCCATCTGATGCCTTCTCTGTATAATACGAGTATATACATTAGGAACCAATGATGATAGCGGAATAAAACTTTACTCAAATACGGTATTTGAAAAATATGTAAATGACGTATAATGAAATCTCGATTATCACTTCATCATGCGAGAGTATAAAATGTTCGGTGACACCCGAACTTAGCCCTTCCTTACTTGTTGTTCATTATTTCAAAATTGGCCTTAGCTTCGGTGATCATCACCTTCGACGAAAATTTCTTTCCTGCGAGCGTTCTTTTGAGTTCTGAGAACAGGAAATAGTCGCTGGGGCCACATCTGAAGAATGCCAGAATACCGTGGATGTCGGAGCAATTCATGGATCTTTGCTATCTTTTTCACAGACTTGTGACGCGATGCATGTGTTTTTGGCGGTTTCGTCTTTCAAACGGTTCAATAACGCTAAATAATAGTCACTGTAGCACATGGGCATCCGAAATTATTTCGGGAATTCCTTTGATGGTTTCATCAATAACAACCTCTTTTGGACGTCCACTGTATTTACCAACTTCGGTGCTCATTTCACCACGTCTAAACCGAGCAGCCAATCCTTGAAGGTTGATCTTTCCAGGGCAGTATCTGGAAACTCGTCATCAAGATAAGTTTTTGCTTCAACATTTTTTCCCCTCCAAAAAGCAATATGACCAAGACGCGAAATTACTTTTATGTTGCTTCACTCAAAAAGATATAACTCACAAATCAATGTTCCGACTGCTGCCAAACTTATATAGGCGTCTTTTCAAGGTTGGAGTTAACTAAATAATATGGACTTAATTCCAGTAGCGCCATCTGAGTGTCAGGCTGAGGACTTTTCAATTGAACTGTAGCATTTTATGGCTGGCAGCAACGCTGGTATTATTATCTTTAATATGGAAGAGTTATATCAATATATGTAGTATATGTATGTATGTATGTATGCAAAGTAAAACGAACACTTCCACCACAACCAAGTATTTCCACAACCGTATGTAAAGTATGGCCGTCGGCAACGAAAAAAACAGCCCGTTATACGAATGTAATAACGAACAAATCACCGCAGGCGCAACAACATGAAACTCCACTACGAGTCATGAGTGCGAAAAATTCTACCAACACACACGCATATTCGTAGGAAGTAACGGTGTGAGTAATGGCAGCACGTAAGCAAATACACAACGCAGACTGCAAGGAATCGCGAGTGTAAATGAAGAGATTATAATTAACACCCATTAAGGCAGCGTCGGCGAAATAAAAAATGCCTCGCAACAATGTTGGTATCGCGGCGCGTAGGAAGCCGGCAATTCGAGCTATGCGTACTACCGCGACTGCCGCCAAGAACCGTTGTTATTGCGTGGTTGCTGAGAAATTTGTTATTATGCTTGTTTTTTCTGCCGTTGCTTGCGTAATTTATGTTAATTTATATTAAAAATGAAAGCAACGCATTTGGAGAATGCACAAGGCAGCTAAATGGCTGGAAAAAAACAAATATGCAACAAAAAACTGAAAAATATAAATGACCAAACAATGGAATACCATTATCCTCAACCCGTGATAAGAACGCTGAGAGGCCATTGAGATGCCTGCGCCGGGTGGAACAGATCGCGGCTCGGAAATTCTTCTCGTCCATTGAATGCAACTGCGTCGCCATCCAATAGTTATTCGCTCAGACACTCCTTCAGCAATACTAGGAATTTTGCCATTGCATTTCGGTCTCTGCCGGCACTCAGCGGTTCCATTGTTGCTTTAACGCCTATGTACAAGTATGTATATTATTTATACTACTTACTCTCCTTATGTCTGCCATTCTTAGTTGTTATTTATGTTTTTGTGTTGAAAATTAAAATATATTTTTTTTTACTTATATCTAGGAGCGGTAAATGGAATAAATATTATTTTTTAGTCGGTTCGTCAAGGGATTTTGTCATACGTAAACTTAAAAAAAGGAGGGATAAATTCGGCTACACCGAAGACCTTTCAGACCTTCTGTGGAGACATGGGTGGAACGTGTATAAAAAGATCTTTAACTTGGTTTAATCTGTCTGTTTATATGATCGGATCTATGATCGGACTACTATCTGTACAAATTTTCTTGATAATTTCTGCCAAATTTCGTGATGTTACCTCGTCTAAGAAAAAAGTTTTCCATAAAAGATTTTAGCTCGATCGGTTAGTTTGTATGTCAGCTCTATGCTATAGTTGTCGAATTTAAACTATTTTTTGGAGGTTTTAGAAATGCCTTGGATAATTATCTGTGTCAAATTTCCTGAAGATATCTTGTTAACCATAAAAAGTTTCCATATAAAATTGATTTGAATTTTGACAGCAATATACTATATTTCATAAGTAATGTTTCGTGATGCGAAAACAGCCGGCTATGGCTTAATAAGTATTACTGCATTTCTGCCTCAGCTTATGCAGTGGCCAAGTTATGCGTTGTAGAATTCCGTCGCAATCGTAACGGTACAAATGATGCACGAGGTTCACAAAAGCCACCAAAGGCAGTGTTAGAAACATTGCAATCGCAAAATCGTAGCATTTTTGAGTGATCGTTTTGATTTTGCTAATATTATTGACATCTTAAAGATCGAAGTCATATTGTTCACCAGTTTTTACAACTAAATTGAAAACTCTTCCCCTATGCACAAGTTTTCCACCCACTTTATTAACAGGATTGTTCCCCAGCTGCTAATTTATCCTTCCCAGACATAAAACGTGGCTCGCTGGAAAAAGATTTACTCAAGTGAATACCTAATGTGAAGGTCTCGAAGCTTGACATTGTCGAGCCTACCATCGTTTCTTTGTTCAGATATCTTCTATAGAGACATAGGAGGAAAGGATTTGCTGGAGAAGACAGGCGGTGATCTGTTTCACGGATGAATCAGGGCTTGTGGGGAGGGTTGGTCTAGAAGTGAACTGTCTGAAACTATCCGTCAGCTCCAGTTTTAGTGGTTGCCATAAGAGTAGTAGTAGATCTACTGCTTCGGAGCGAAGTCTCAATCAGAGAGGTGGCTGTTCACTATTATATTAGAGCAGCGATATTAGCCTTGAGCTCGCTGAGTGTGCGCTCAAAATTAATGAAAGAATGTTCAGACTCCTGGTCTTTAGCAGCGAGTAGTTACACGATTGGAAGCCTGGCTATAGCAGTGACAGTGAGCTTACTAGAACATATACTTCAGTCTCAATAACTGCGGAATTGGAGGGGACAGGAGTTCCATTATTTTCTGGTGGTCCACTAAGGAATTGTTGGGCTTGAGATTATCTCAGCAAACGTTGTTTAACTAATAACAGCTATGCAGTTATGCAGTCGCAAGATTCTTCGGGCTTAGTGTATATAGTAAGAGATCTAGTGAACTCTACACTCTAAAATCCACCTTGCAATGGCTCTAGGAGTTCTAACTGGACACTGCTCGATCGGGATTAATGCGATAAGGTTAAAGTTCTTATTAAACACTGCCTCCTCGAACCTCCCGCCCTTTACCAGATTAAATTAAAACACCTCGGAGCTTATACAATACTTTTAGGCACCTAGGTGAAATAGTGAAAATAGAAATAAAGCACCTAGCAATTTGTGGCAAGTACAAGGCGGTTGGCTGATAGTTGATATCCAGTACAGGAGGTCATCGTTTACTTTCACAACCTCACTTAGCACCAAATGCGTTAATCTGGTTGGCGATTATGTCGAAGCAAAAAAACCATATTGTCATTGTTCTTTATTTGTTACGCTCAGTCTTTTTTACCCATGTAGCGTTGATATCTTTAGTTCCATGGATCCGTATAGATTGATATCATAACAAACGTCTCTACAGCTTCTAAATCGCTCCCAATTTGTGTCTAAGATAAACGACTAATCGATTCATCATTTACTATTATTTTTTGTGTTTAAAAATAATATTAAATATATGTAAGTATCTGCACATTACCAAACTAAAAGAAAACAAGCTTTTAATCGAACCTTCGAAAGGGATATTCGAAAGTTCTACGAGTATGCGAATGTGAGTTCCAATTATGTATGAAAACTGTAAATATGTCCGGATGATTGCTATGTGTATCAATGAGCTACAAAATCAACATGGCATAAATAATAAGCATTGAAAATGATCGCAAAGTGATAGTCGCAATGAGTATTTGTGCAATTGCAATTATGCAAAGTTTATATTCATAAAGTTGAGAGCTGACAAACACTCTTGTGTACACTCGCATAGAGTGTCGCTCAGGGGTATAGGCAACAGGCGACTTGCTAATGCGTCGAAGCTGGCAAATGACAACGACAATGGAGGTGCCAGCGGAGCAATGACAACTTCGACAATAAAACAAACTCACAACGCAAACAAACATTGGAGCCAAATGCGCATGCGGGCAAAATGGAATATACCATATACATATGTACATGAGGGAGGTCCTTAGAATTTATATATGCAAATCTGTAATATACAATGTAAATTTTAGTTCACAATGGAGATAATTAAGTCTTGTCAAACGAAGATCAGAGTTTAGTATTGAGAATGAAACTTGCAAAATTTAGATATTAGCGTTTTTACCTCACACAAAATTCGGAGTGCTTTCTTTCTGGGGTATTTATAATGTCTATTGAGGATGATTAAGTATTCAACGATTGAATTTTGTCAAATTTTTCACACTTTTTTGAAATAATATTATGTAGTCACTGAACAAAGTATATTTAATATTTTATAACTAATATTTTTGAGATAATACCATATATGGCGAATAACAAAAAAAAACATTTTTTTTGTTCTAATTTTAATTTTCTTCGTAAAATAACGAGATCTATGTACTAATGAAATGTTTTTGTTTTTTTGAGTTCAGATAAACCAATCTTAAATTATGCTGTGTACGGCAAGAGCATTTTTCTTGAGACGTTAAGGAAAATGAGGTATCAACGGCTGAGTGAACGGAATTTTTAAATAAAAATTTCAAAAAATACTATTTAAACATGTATTTTTGATAAATGCTTAGAAAATATATGATAGCATGTTAACAAGATGGTAAAAATACTCGTTTTTTAACCTCTGAAACCCATTCAACCCATAAGGTGGTAGGTCTAGAAATAATAAAAATATTTTTTTTTTTTTGATATTTTTGAAGTTTTAATCAGGAATATGTCTACAAGAGGATTTTTCAAACTGAGACTAGTTTCGAAGATATACACATATAATTTCCAGACTCGTCAGCCAAACTGGTAAGGCTAATTCGCGAAAATTTAAACATTTATCGAAATGGTCGTTTTCAAAACCATAGCTCCAATTCCCCGGTTTTACTGGACCGTTTTACCTGAAGTGTTTAGAGAATCTGTTCTATATACTACTTTTACAACAGGTTCTTCTCTACCTGGTCTTTCCAACAGACTGGAGGTCTTCTTTTTCCTTTGCTTCCAGGGCGTGTACTGCTTCAAATACTCTCAATGTTAGCGTATTTTCACCCAATCGGATGACATGACCTAGCCAGCGTAGACGCTGACTCCTAATTCGCAGAATGTCGCAATGTCGTCGTAAAGCTCATCGATCCATTAACTGCGGTATTCGCCGTTGCCAATGCAGAAAGGACCATAAATCTTCCGCAACTGCGAAAAGTCGTAACGCCGACTCATTAGATGTTGTCATCGCTTCGATGAATCGAAAGCGTGTGTCGATTTTTATTTCTTTCACATGTCTTTTTTAAGATTTGGCATACGGTGAAAATTTGTTCGATTTTTCAGGTTTAAAGGCACACTGATAAGATCCATTTAGTTTGTTGACGGTGATTTCACTGTCATTTAGCAGGTTGGAAAAGTGTTTCCTCCATAATTTCAGTATGCTCTGAACATCAGTCACTAGATCACCTCTGGAGATTCTACAATCCGGTCTTGAATCCGGTCTTGAAACCTTCAGTTATTTGTCGTATCTTTTCGTAGAATTTTAGAGCATTACCCCTGAGTTTAACAAGCTGGCGTTAAGCCCTTCGTACTCACACATATCGGCCTCTCTCTTCTTTTGTCTGCGCTTGCGTCTCGCTTCCCTCCTGAGCTATCGGTGTCTATCCTATCCCGCACGTTTTGTGGTCGACCATAATCTTCTCTCCACTGCGACACGGCACACCTCATCGTACCAACTGTTGGTGTGTCTTTTCCGAAAAGCAATGGTTTCGTTTGCAGTCAAAAAAAGAGATTAAAGTTTATGCTGTCGCTATTTTGTGAATTTTTGTTCAACTTTTGTATTAGTAAACGCTAATCTCACTGGCGAGCATCACATAGGTTTTATGAACCGAAAGTCGGTGGATGCCAGCCGCGGTGAGTACGATTTTCTGCATCAATCTTAGCAATTGGAGGCAAAATCATACTAATTTCCCCTTCATCATATGTGAACTCGCACGGCAAGTAATTAACTCTTTTGTAGATTTTTTGTGGTAAGCCTTCATCATCGCCTCTCATTGTGCTTCTTTTCGAATGGTTGCTTCAGATTGTAATCATTTGACCACTTTTCGGTGTGCTTATTTAACGTAAAATCATATATATTTTAAAGGTTAGGTCCAATTCAGCACACGTTTTTAATTGTTTGATATCCTCTCTTAGAAATGTTACGAAATTAAGTAAATTTGACCCAACTACAAAAATGTGATTATGTTAAGAAAATATATGACATTTTTTTCCTACAATTAAGGATCACCCTTATGTGACTTTGCTTTGCAATTTGTTAGCTAGCTTGCATGTGTTCGCAATCCCCTCGACTGATGCCAACAAAACATGCGTATTTAATAACATTTGGTAATTTAATAGCTTATAATATAATAAGCCGAGAACCGAACGCCCAGAGCGATCAATTGAAGAGCAGTCGACAACTTAAATGCACTCGTGTTTGTATGTATGTACACACAAAGATGCGCTTGCCTTCTCACTATAGTTGCAGGCGCACAAATGTCAGTAGATAATAATGTAGCTAATTGTAAACTGCACAATGACAACTTATTGGCAACAGCAATAGAATGGGGCTGCCACCTCGTGGCTATGTTCGAGGCCTAAAAGGCCAAATGAAGCATGGACACGTGGTTGCAATCGGTGAAGTGTGGGTTGGGGTTCGCAGCTATACCAGCTGATTATCGACACTCACATAGTCAAAAGGCAATATGTATGTGTGGCATGTGGCACGTTGCATTGACATTCACTGGCATGCCAGCGGTGGCGGTGTGGACAAGAACGTGCACTTAGAGACTAACGAACAGGCATTACACTAATTTGACATGCTTTATGCAAACACATTTAGCTTGCAATGGCATGTGCATGCACTGGAATACAAACACCCACACACCTACACATATACATACGTACAATTAATTTTCAGCGCTTTGAAATGCAATTCCTCTAAAGCAGTGGAAGCGCTGCAAACTGTTGCGATTGCAGTTGATTTCGAACGACGGAATTTAACCGCTGTTCCACCCAACCAGCTGAAGGGCTTTAATTCAAATAAGAGTGAGGAAAAAGCAGTGCCGAAACCAGCTGCCCAGTTATCGGTATATAAAATAGATTTGTGCCGTATTTATACCCTAAACAGAAAACATACAACTGCTGTAATGGTTTGCAGGGGAGTCTCTTCTAAAGACGTTAATCTCTTAAATTCTGTGTAAAAGTAGCGAAAAAGTGTGGAGAAAATTTACCAGCTAGATATTCGGAAAGCATGGTAAAGCAGTTAATGGAGGACATGAGAAGTTACAGCAAGCTTCTGCTCCAGCATACAAGACAAAAACCAGCCAGCAGTGGCTAAACGCAATATTCTTGGTTTCGTATTTGCAGATTATTGGCCGTTTGAAAGTCCAAATTTGAAACCATTTGACTACAGTTTGTGGACAGAATTGGAAAACATGACCTGTCAAATGCCACACAGCAATTTGAACAAGTAAGGAAGGGCTAAGTTCGGGTGTCACCGAACATTTTATACTCTTGCATGATAAAGTGATAATCGAGATTTCATTATACGTCATTTACATATTTTTCAAATACCGTATTTCTGTAAAGTTTTATTCCGCTATCATCATTGGTTCCTAATGTATATATTATACAGAGAAGGCATCAGATGGAATTCAAAATAGCGTTATATTGGAAGAAGGCGTGGTTGTTAACCGATTTCACCCATATTTCGAACATGTCATCAGGGTGTTAACAAAATATTATATACCGAATTTCATTGAAATCGGTAGAGTAGTTCCCGAGATATGGTTTTTGGTCCATAAGTGGGCGACGCCAAGCCCATTTTCAATTTTTAAAAAAAGCCTGGGTGCAGCTTCCTTCTGCCATTTCTTCCGTAAAATTTAGTGTTTCTGACGTTTTTTGTTAGTCGGTTAATGCACTTTTAGTGATTTTCAACATAACCTTTGTATGGGAGGTGGGCGTGGTTATTATCCGATTTCTTCCATTTTTTAAACTGTATATGGAAATGCCTGAAGAAAACGACTCTGTGGAGTTTGATTGCCATAGCTATAGTAGTTTCCGAGATATGTACAAAAACTTAGTAGAGGCGGGGCCACGTCCACTTTTCCAAAAAAATTGCGACCAAATATGCCCCTCCCTAATGCGATCCTTTGTGTCAAATTTCATTTTAATATCTTTATTTATGGCTTAGTTATGACATTTTATATGTTTTCGGTTTCCGCCATTTTGTGGGCGTGGCAGTGGGCCGATTTTGCCCATCTTCGAACTTAATCTTCTTATGAAGCCAAGGAATACGTGTACCAAGTTTCATCATGATATCTCAATTTTTACTCAAGTTACAGCTTGCACGGACGTACGGACGGACAGACGGACGGACGGACAGACAGACATCCGGATTTCGACTCTACTCGTCACCCTGATCACTTTGGTATATATAACCCTATATATAACCCTATATCTGACTCTCTTAGTTTTAGGACTTACAAACAACCGTTATGTGAACAAAACTATAATACTCTCCTTAGCAACATTGTTGCGAGAGTATAAATATGATAAAAATATAATAGAAACTGTTAATATGAAGTGAAGTTCTGCACGAAAATATGCACAACCTTACTCCTCCAAACTCATATTTCGGGCCTCCAACAGAATAATGTCACTGTAGCCGCGAAAAATTTAGACTGCTCTTGAGATTGAATGACGAATATAGAAGTATTATTGGCGGAAGTAAATACAAACGTTTTATGTAAATACATTAGGGTGTTCGTTACTTCCCAAATTTATTTGATTCTTTTAAATATGCCCTCAAGTTTCTGTTTTAGCCAGGGAAATGAGGATCGAATGTAAACGAACTCTTTGTAATCAATTTAAAATGTGTCTGAATTATTATGTTTTTACCAAGTAGCTGTATGGAATTTTTTAAAAGTATAATGCTTTTATCTCCAGTGAATATACATCTACAATGTCGAAATACATTTTTTCCGCTTTACAAAGAGTTTTTATTATTCTTTTGTACAAACATTGCTTCAAAGTTAGACTCAGTCAAAGTTATGCGTCAAATTTACCAAATTCATATAGTACACCTTGTCGTATGAGCAACACAGAATCTACAAATCACTTGTATGAATGCTCATGCCATTTGATACATAACTTGAACTGCGTACCACTTTTAAAATAATGCTTTCATAAAAAAAATGATTCAGCTTATTACTTTTTCAATGGTTTAGGTTTTTTTCTTAAAGCAAATAATCAAATCCTTGATATGTAATGAATAGAGGCCATGCAATTTGATGTAGGCAAATTTTGAATTGAGAATTAAAAGCTTGTTCGCAATAGACCAAATTTTTAGGGCAAATACTGAAAGTTCTGAGGGCATAACAGACACCCTAATATACATACGTATGTACAAACAGTTTATTTTCATCTGCAAGCTTAACTATATTTATATGTATATACATATGCACATATAGTCGAGTAGGAGTGCATGTCAGCTAAAATGATTGCATCAAAAGCGCACTTTGCTTGTCCATTGCACACATACATACGTACGCATGTATGCTTGTACCCGTGAATATAAGCATTTGCTTACATTGGCGTTGACATAGTGTTTTTGGTGCTCCTGTACTAGAGTTACATTCGCCACCGTCACTACAGCTACGGCGGCCATTCGCTTCTAATGTTTGACAATTAGATTATAGAATAACAAAGACTCAAATCGTGTTTACATGTTAAACTAGGAGACTTAATTAACTTTTGGTCCTTGCACAAGCCCGCCTCAAACTGCATTTAAACATATTGACGTGTGCGTACAATTTTAGTATACATAAGCAAATGTGTACATACATATGTATGTGTGCTAACAAGGCAATTCGCCATTATAGTAGTAGACAAAATTTCATTTTGCAATTGAATGTGTAAAATTGTGTAAATACAAAACCCCCCGTGATCGTTATTAATATTTTTAAGTGCAAATGGTAGGAATCCAACAAAATGGCAAGCACGATAGGACTATAACTAGCCATATGATCTCCTTTATTAACACTTTAAACGAATTCTTTCCGAAGTTTCACAGATAGTGAAATCTATCTTCCTGAGTATTGGGTAAATGAAGTTAATGCTAACTAGATGCGAAATTCTGCATATTCCGAAAACTATTAACTGGTCAATTAAAAACGACCCCGATATGCCACGGAGATAGCGCTACTAGAATTAAATCTGTGACAACTGTGACTGCAACAAATTTCACCACAGCACAATTACAGCTGTTGAGCTGAATTGCAGTTACGATTCTCATGCCACTGAATAGTTATTATTCCAGGAACTTCTGACGCTACCACAGGCTAGGTACAAATGTATAAATAAAACGTTCATCTTTCAAAGTAAAAGTTCGAAGTGTCATTGTATTTCATATAAGAGTCATTCGATACCATTGGTGTAATAAAGGCTTTAACGCTAAAAATCCGTATGATTTTTAGTTAGCCGTAATCTCCAAAGGGTGTATGTATGTATAAATTTTATATCATTCTGAGTGAAGCAACTTATTTTATTGTCAAAAACTGGATAAAAATGAACTTCCAGTGTTGATGAAATATTGTTTTCTGAAAAAAAAATATATATTTGAACCAAAAACTTAGTCAGATGACGAGTTTTCGGACACTGTTCTAGGAAAATCAACCGTCAAGGGTTGGTGTACTCAATTTAGACGTGGTAAAATGAGCACCGAAGACGGTGAACGTGGTTGCCGCCCAAAAGAGGTTTTTACTGACGAAAGCATTAAAAAGTTCAAAAAACTCACATACTTTTGACCATAACAAAAACAAGTTGACGATTTAGGATGCATTTATTGACCGTTTAAGGGACGAAGTCGCCGAACAATGGCCGCATTTGAAAAAACAAGTAAGGAAGGGCTAAGTTCGGGTGTCACCGAACATTTTATACTCTCGCATGATAAAGTGATAATCGAGATTTCATTATACGTCATTTATATATTTTTCAAAAACCGTATTTGTGTAAAGTTTTATTCCGCTATCATCATTGGTTCCTAATGTATACATATATTATACAGAGAAGGCATCAGATGGAATTCGAAATATCGTTATATTGGAAGAAGGCGTGGTTGTGAACCGATTTCACCCATATTTCGTACGTGTCATCAGGGTGTTAAGAAAATATTATATACCGAATTTCATTGAAATCGGTATAGTAGTTCCTGAGATATGGTTTTTGGTCCATAAGTGGGCGAGGCCACGCCCATTTTCAATTTTTAAATAAGCCTGGGTGCAGCTTTCTTCTGCCATTTCTTCCGTAAAATTTAGGGTTTCTGACGTTTTTTGTTAGTCGGTTAACGGATTTTTAGTGATTTTCAACATAATCTTTGTATGGGAGGTGGGCGTGGTTATTATCCGATTTCTTCCATTTTTGAACTGTATATAGAAATGCCTGAAGAAAACGACTCTGTAGAGTTTGGTTGACATAGCTATAGTAGTTTCTGAGATATGTACAAAAAACTTAGTAGGAGGCGGGGCCACGCCCATTTTTCCAAAAAAATTACGTCCAAATATGCCCCTCCCTAATGCGATCCTTTGTGCCAAATTTCATTTTAATATCTTTATATATGGCTTAGTTATGACACTTTATAGTTTTTCGGTTTCCGCCATTTTGTGGGCGTGGCAGTGAGCCGATTTTGTCCATCTTCGAACTTAACCTTCTTATGGAGCCAAGGAATACGTGTACCAAGTTTCATCATGATATCTCAATTTTTACTCAAGTTACAGCTTGCACGGACGGACGGACGGACAGACGGACGGACGGACAGACGGACGGACGGACAGACGGACGGACGGACAGACGGACGGACGGACAGACGGACGGACGGACAGACAGACATCCGGATTTCGACTCTACTCGTCACCCTGATCACTTTGGTATATATAACCCTATATCTGACTCTTTTAGTTTTAGGACTTACAAACAACCGTTATGTGAACAAAACTATAATACTCTCCTTAGCAACATTGTTGCGAGAGTATAAAAAGAAAGTGTTGTTTGGCCACGACAATTCACCGTGTCACAAGCCAATGAAAACGATTGCAAAAATTCATGAATTGGGCTTCAAATTGCTTCCACATTTACAGTATTCTCCAGATCTGATTACCAGAGACTATTACTTGTCTCAGATCTCTAAAGAATATTCCATTTTTCGTCGAATGAAGTTTTGAAGTAAAGAACAGAAATGGTAACGAAATGAAGAAAGGTCGCTTTAATCAATATATTACCCTTGAAAGGAACTCTGTTGAATAAAAGAAAAACGAATTTTGCCAAAAAAATTAGTTTTACTATCGTAGGCCGACGACCTTTTAAATGACCTGTTACATATAGTTTCATCTCAGCCAAGGCTTATAACAAGTGTATAAAGCATGGATTAAGCGTTGGCATGTATTGGTTCAAGAGACGACTTTAATAATATAGATTTGTACTAAAATACGTTAAAATGTAATTTTTAGTTAGGTTAGGTTATTCTGGTAGCCTAATGAACTGCGTATAGACCAGTTTTGGGCCTTTGCGATTTCATATGTAGTACCGTTACGAGGTCCATGAGGAGTAAACAGACTCTTTAGCCTCACTGACAATACCTCGTCCAGTGTCTCATACCATGCGGCTTTCAAATGCTCAAAACGTAGCGTTATCAATGCGGAAAAATGCTCCATTATTTCCCTGATATCTTATTTGGCATTTCCTGAAGGTCGTTATAAATAATGCACCCTGAAATAAATGAAATTGTGTGCGTTTGATAACATAATTTTCAGCAGGATGGAACATATAACTATATACATATATGTAGCTCATTATTTACCTGAGTCTTATCGACAGCGTAAGGAAAAGAAAGTTGTTGGTTGAACATCATCAAAAGTCCGAAAGCACAAAAGTCGGTCGGCAAGGCTTTTGCCAGAATTCATTCTTATCTTTCTTAACTTATTTGCCCATGATGCCAAGGGTCACCAAATATATCTTTTCCAAAGATATTTGAATTTTTACACGTGTGTAACATTCAAAAGCAACTGTATGTTTACCTTGTTATTTGAATCAGGATGAATGAAATTAATATACTTTTGCTATATGGTGCGGAGGCGTGGACGATGGCATCGCCTGATGAGTCGGTCTTAGGAGTGTTCAAAAGAAAGGTTTTGCGGAAGATCACTCCAACTTTGAAGGTTTTCGAATCAGTAGCCGCCCGTGGAAGCAAAGGAAGAGGAAAACCTCCACTCCGTTGGAGGGATCAGGTAGAGAAGGATCAGACTGCACTTGGTAATTCGCATTGGCGCCAAATAACAAAAAGGATAAACGACTGGCTGGCTATTATTAACTTGGCTATAACCGCGTTGGCGTTGTCTACGTCAGTAAAGAAGAAGACAAACTATTGAACATTTCCGTAGTCGGGAAGGTAAGGTACTTCATTATGAGGTGTAGTTCATCATATGTTCCATTTCAACACTTGGCCAAAATATACTTGGATACGCTTTTAATGTTAGTGTTTCTCAAGTATTGAAATATCTCTTCCTCACTAAATTTTCGAGGGCTTTCTAACATAGTAAGGAAAGCTATATAAGCTACAATGGCCACATGTAAGACCAGAAGTAACATATCACACTATTTCTAGTGTTATCCTGAGTTAATGGTGGCAATATCGTGGAATTATTGGATCAGATATGCTTGTGAAGCCTCTACCAAATGAAATGCTTTTGGAGTCTCCACGTTGCTTAATCAACGTAATTATTTAATTTAATTCGTTTCTGTCATCCTATGCACTTTGCATGCTTTAAATTGTTAATTTGCAAAAATTGTATCTTGGAGCGGAAATCTTTTGAAAATAATATCAACAACGTTGACTTGTGAATGCGAATTTAATTAATAAGAGCCTGTCAAAGGGTAATTTGTATAAGATTTAAATTTGCATTATTTAATTGTGTCAAAATAGCCCCGAGCATTTACAGTATTTTTCCAATAAATTGAATAACAACAACAAGACTTTTATAAAGGCCAACTTCTCTTCAGCACGTGAACGACATTAAGAATATTGAATTCGCTTTGCAGTGTCTTTGTTGTTGTATGCACATCTGCTAATATTGGTGGTGTTTGTGGAAGGCCTCCGGGCCTCAATGTCTACGCATGAATATTTAAATATTTGAATTTGTTTGTGTGTTTCATATTTCTATATGTGGCTGGAGTTGCCTTGTTCTGTTAACATGAACTCGATATTTTCTTGGTTTTTGGTTTAAATTTTAATTACCTTTCCGCTTCGGTCGATTAACTTTGCTGGAATAAGCTATAGATGAGGAAGTTTAGTATTTCTTCAGTATGTTAATTAGATATAATATATACATATATATATATATATAATAATACTAGCTGACCTCGCAGCCGTTGTCCTGCGTGAAATTATGTGTTTTGAAATGAAAAAAGTTGAATTTATATTGTGTTGAATCATTTTTTTTGTGATTTTTCTATATTTTTTTTAATGTAGCACAGCTTGATAAACACAATTTTTTGGTTTCCTTTCTGTTGCGTAAATGTAGATGAGTTTCCAACTCGTGTACATGCCACTTATATCTGGCTGTGTGAAAAACATAGCATTTCCTGATTTATGCCACACTCTTCTAGCGACTATCCTTGTGTCCTGTTGATTGTCATCGCAAATGCAATTTTCCCTGGAAACTGAATACGTTTGAACTGAAATGGCTGTCCCTTTGTATTCGATAACCGCTTTACAATCAGTCGGGTTACATTACACAGTTTCGGCGCATGAAGATTGCGAAAAATAATAATGACATATCCAACTTTGAGACGCAAATGATGCGGTGGCATAACAAGCCTCTCCAAAGAATTTAGAAATTCCACTAGTTAATTCACGGCTTCGTCCTCATTGTCAAGACGATCGATCGATTTGTATGAGCGCAACCCTCCCGGAATTTGACTTTGAATCTTCCAGTTTAAATCATTAACATCGGCATTTTTGGCAGCTAAAATTGCGTGTGCACTCAAGCAATCGCAGTTACGATAATTTGGCCAATGTTCGGATAATCATTCGTGATGAGTTCATCTTTCGTTGAAGTGAATTGTCCAAAAGCAGGTGAAATTGAAATCAAACCACTGGAAGTATCAACCGAAATTCGCCCATTTCCAATTCTTAGCGAATACAATGTAAAATGTCATCATCAATGTCATTTTTTTCGTATTCCATAATTGACACGAATTTGAAGGATATGTCGAAATGATCTTCGCGAAAACTATGCGAACTTCAGTAACTATCGTTTGTTTCCAGTGATGATCTTGGTCCGGCAATTGCTGGCATGCTTTTCAAAAAGTGTACACACACTGTACCATTCACAAAACGCAATTATTTAAACGAAGTTGAACCGCGAGACGCACAACAGTCGGAGAACTTTCATGAAATGCAAGAGTAAATATCCCACAAAGCACTTTATTGCAATTCGCGTGTCGACCCATTGGATGCTTGCTGATCTCATCTCGTTTAAGGCCAAGAACCGGCATGTTGCTTCCTTTGGTGACGTATTTACAAACGTATTTTATCGATTACACCAAACTGCAATACGCAACATTGATATGAGTTTTGAATGTGAATTAGACAAAAGTGGTAAATATGGTACGATCCATATGTTGTCGGCTTCGATGTGTTGTTAACTTCGATATTCACGCCTCTAAATGGAATGCTAAATGTTCTGCCATTGTCATCTGGTGAGCGATGCTGATACATTGGATATCCATCATTTCTAGTTTGTGTTTCCGAAAGAAAAGCACGTGGATAGTGTTTCGTGCATTTATTGTCAAACATACAAACCGAAGTGGGATTGTGATACCAAAAAAACCATATTGGTTTTCACCACTTCGTATAATACTGGGTATTTCTCTGCATGAGTAATTTCCGCAGAAATGATTTCATCAATTTGATCTGGTGTAACCACCATGCACAATCCAAAGAAGAATGTGTGCGTGCGGCAAACCTCTCCTTTGCTACTCAACAGAATATACCCAGCATCTAACAGCATCATATACCACACGTTGCTGCAAGATAAAGTCCATCAAACATCGCAGCTGTTGTTTGAAAAGTCGTTCTGTAACATCGTAACGATCGCTTGCTGATTGACCGCGGTCCATAATTCCGCACGTATGTCATCGCATCCTGGGAGTATTTCTTGCCTTGCCTTGTCTTGCCTTGGGCTGCCATACGTTGATGGCAAAAAGAACGCCGACCGATATTAGCGCGACCACTTCGTGGCTCCGTAACAAATTTCAATTTCACATAAAGTTTTCACTGAATAATTTTCAATAATTTTTCTTTTTAAAAGCCGGAATAAAAAAGCAAACGATCGAAATTGAACGATTAAATAATTATTATATTATAATAAATTATAATTTACAAATGAAAATATTGAAAGACAAAACAAACAAAAATTGAAAAAAAAAATTGTATGAAAAAACGTTTATTTTTGGAATGTTCCAATTTTCCGACTTTTCCTCATAAAAGGTATAAAGATTTTGATTTTTAAGCCTTCCCCGATCCACAGCTAACAACTTCTGAAAATTTCATCAAGATTGGTTTGCCGTTCTTAGCGTTACTAACAAACAAACATTCATTATACTCTCGCAACAAAGTTGCTAAGGAGAGTATTATAGTTTTGTTCACATAACGGTTGTTTGTAAGTCCTAAAACTAAAAGAGTCAGATACATATATGGTTATATATACCAAAGTGATCAGGGTGACGAGTAGAGTCGAAATCCGGATGTCTGTCTGTCCGTCCGTGCATGCTGTAACTTGAGTAAAAATTGAGATATCATGATGAAACTTGGTACACGTATTTCTTGGCTCCATAAAAAGGTTAAGTTCGAAGATGGGCCAAATCGGCCCACTGCCACGCCCACAAAATGACGAAAACCGAAAACCTATAAAGTGTCATAACTAAGCCATAAATAAAGATATTAAAGTGAAATTTGACACAAAGGATCGCATTAGGAAGGAAAAGTGGGCGTGGCCCCGCCCCTACTAAGTTTTTTGCACATATCTCGGAAACTACTATAGCTATGTCAACCAAACTCTACAGAGTTGTTTCCTTCAGGTATTTCCATATATAGTTTAAAAATGGAAGAAATCGGATAATAACCACGCCCACCTCCCATACAAAGGTTATGCTGAAAATCACTAAAAGTGCCTTAACCGACTAACAAAACACGTCAGAAACACTAAATTTTACGGAAGAAATGGCAGAAGGAAGCTGTACCCAGGCTTTTTTTTAAATTGAAAATGGGCGTGGCGTCGCCCACTTATGGACCAAAATCCATATCTCAGGAACTATTTGACCGATTTCAATGAAATTGAGTAGGTAATATTCTCTTGACACTCTGATGACATGTACGAAATATGGGTGAAATCGGTTCACAACCACGCTTTCTTCCAATAGAACGCTGTTTTGAATTCCATCTGATGCCTTCTCTGTATAATAGATACATTAGGAATTAATGATGGTAGCGGAATAAAACTTTACACAAATACGGTATTTGAAAAATATGTAAATGACGGATAATGAAATCTCGATTATCACTTTGTCATGCGAGAGTATACAATGTTCGGTGACACCCGAACTTAGCCCTCCTTTTTTTTTTGTTGTAGTCAAGGGTTGTAGAGTTCAAACCACCACAGTTTACTAAATTGACCAAAATAACAGCACATGTAGAAAAATTTATGAAGTCAAATTTATAATCGTCGAAACCTTACCGACCTCTTATCTCATCAGCCGGTAATTTTTCCTTCGGATTTGTTGAATATTGATACTTATAAATTTGCTTAAATTCAATGGGTTCCTAAAAGAAACGCAACAGCCCTTGGTATTTTTGATGTCGTTGTTTGATATAATGTTAAGAATTTATTTTTAAAGCTGATATAGCTTTTTAGACGTGAGTTGTGAATAGTCGTGAGCTATTGCTAAGCTTAAGTTGATGAATATTAGATATCAATGCAATTCGTCCATCAGTTTTAACACCTACTTATATACCTTTATATCCACTTAAAACTTGCGAGTCAAAAAATATTTTTGACTGACTCATATGGGAAAATCCTATCAGTGATGCACAAAAGGGTTGATACAACGTCTGATGTGTTAAACATTGGTACCTGCTGATGACAGTCTTACCCCACGGCGCTCAAAAGCATAGCTTATCAAAGCAATGCGTTGAAGAGCGCCCTGTAAATGTCAGATATTTTTCAGTATCAATGGTAGTGTGGAAGGAATACACTAATCCCCTTGGTAGGCTTCCAGGAACATCTAAGATCTCTGCCGTATTTTTGGTCCGGCACCCGATTGCATTGCAGCTCGATATTCAACTGATAAAGTGTCAGTTCTTCCCGCATTCGGGTTTTAATCACAATCACCACAATATTCTCCGAGGGGCCAATCCACATGAGTTGGTTGGAAGGAACTCCAAGGGCTAATGATACCCCTGGAAACAGAATTAAGCCTACTGATGCTAGTTAAACGCCTTCGCAACCTAAATAATTTAAGCGCAAACGGTTCTAGCTGTTCGGAATTCCGATTAGTGGATTAGTCCGCTAATATCTAAACGTCCATTAGTCCAGTTAATCCCCACACCACCCAAATCCCAAATGTCCGAGTACATCTTGCGTTCATCGACTCGTGCCTAACACAAACATCCCGATCTAATGAAAAAATGTATTCAGAGGCCCATGCCCCGTAAACCGAAATGGGTTTTACTGTTATTTTTCTGTTCTTGTAGATAGTGCTGATTCATAAATCTTGCAAGAATTTTTTTAGAAATCGAAAATATGTACTATATATCAAGTTTAATGCTAAATTTCCTCTTTAACTGTCCTCTAAGATATTTGAGACGAAATGTGTTGAGTCATCTATCAAAGCAGAAAGGAGAAGAATTTATCTCTTTCGTTTCACTAAGAACAAACAAAATCTGTTCCAACAAAGTGGATCAGCCCTAACTTAACTAAGCATCTATTCCAGAAGATTCTGCTCCTTGCTGCAACTGTCCCTCCCCATGTTTGAAATGTAGCGCGTGTTTTTTTTAGACACGTACAAGTTTGCAATGAGGCAATACTTTTTCGGAGTTTCTATTTCTGTCATCTGTTAATTGACTAATACTCAGTTTGCAAAACCATTTCGTAATAGACAGACTTACACCGAAACAACATTTGCAAATCGTGCAAATGTATTACCAAAATAATGCTTCGATTCGCGCGAAACATATGGCGCTGCGTAAACTATTCGATCTTCATATGCTAATCGCCCAGTAGAGTCGGTAATTTAAGCAACCATGGATCGGTTTCGTACTACGTTTACTCCGGTGGATAATGCGTATCCTTAGATGCATACAGTTCGCACCGCAGACGCTATTGCTGATGTAGAGCAGAGTATCGAAGAACTCCAACCAGATAACTAATGATCCACTTTATGGGAGAATTTGGGGAGGGCTGACAAAATCTAACTCGTGCAAGAAATAAACCCATCCCGATTTGAGTACTTTAATAAACAATATTTTCACATTTGGAATATTGATAATTCACAAGTCATTATTGATAAGCCATCACATTCTCAAAAAGTCACTTATTTGTGTGTTCTATGGCTTCTAGAGGATCAATGGTCCATATTAGGGTGTCCCTTATATGGGAGAAAAAAATTTTTTTACATATCGAAATGCATACCTCTTATTTCTTTTTAAGTTTTCCAGACTTACATAAAAACAAAATTTCATGTTTCTATGTCAACGTTAACCCGTTTATCTTCTTCAATATTCATCACTTCCTAAGTATCAGCTTGTACTATATCAAATAAATTAGCTAAAATGTTCTTAAAATCTTCCTCACTGCTCCTTAAATATTTTTTAGAGTCATCTTTCAAATGTACCCAAAAAGTGTTAATCGCGAGACAAATGACGAAAGCCGTGAATACCCACCGCTCCTGCCGCGCAACAAGTATGAACATAATTCAATGCAAGTCGGCACGGGTTATCGCACTCCAAATAAGGTAAAAATTTATTTCCGACTGTTTTAAGGACAAATAAATAAATAAAAATTTGAAAAATAATAATAAAATAAATTTCTTATAAAATTACTGAAGGAAACTTTTTGGGAGCTCTTTATTTCCCATCATGGGCCTTTGGCGTGATTTCCAAGAGCATGTGATTTAACACAGCTGGACTATTTTACGGGGTTATCTGAAGTCGCTGAGACGATTGACGCCTCATGAGAAAATATTCCACTAAAAGAAAATCACGAACATTTTTTCTCAAAACATAAAAAATTTTTACCAATGCCAGAGTCACATCCTCTGCCTTATGCAAACGTCTGCTTCCCCTTGTTTTGATTTATGCTATCAGATATGATCTAAACCTATTAGACATCGACTATTAATAGAAAAATCGAAATAACGCCACAAATACTGCTAAAACTACGTCAGAAATGAAGCAATAAAGTTTTAAATTATTGCAGGGGATTTGGGTAGCAAGTATCATGTGTAAAATTTTTGTGAAAGTTACTAAAGTTTATTCTGCCAATTATTGATCCATACTTTTTGAAATTACCATTAGTGATTCGAATATCTGTTTTTAGGCTGAATTACGATAATTAACCGAAGTACTTTATTATTGCAGTGATAGCAACAAAGGTTTACCAAAATCCAGCACTACGTTTTTTGATAACACTCTGTCTTCTGGAGTAGGGGATCTGTGTCAATAATACGCCTCCATAAGTTTTGTAGAGTGATTGTCAGTTTCTGAATAAAAATTCGAAATAAGTAATGCTTACTGTAAAGAATGCCACAGCTGCCCACGGCAATCAAAAATAATCCTCCATTCACTCACCACTAATCCCATACTATATTTCCACTCAAGTGTCTTAATGACGCCTTCTTCCTTTCTGCGAAAGTATCAAAAAATTAAGAAAAACTGGAAAGTTAAAAAAGCTCAGGAAACCGATTGTAATAAGGCAACTTTTCCGCAACATTTACCACAGTTTTTCCCCGTTAACACAAAGTTTACACTGGCATAAAACAAAAGGGTATAAAAAATCTAATTGATATATGAAAGTTTGCAGAGCAACTGAAGTAAGGAAGTGTCCAATGAAAATAATAAAGTAAAATAAAAGCAAGGCAAATAAAGAACACAGCAAACACTTACACGCTCAGACACAATTAAGAGGATGCGCGTTGCGAAGAAGACAAGTTGGTTGGGAATGAGACAAGAGCGAAAGGGTGTCGCTGCCACTTTCAATTGAAGTCAGCATGAATTATGCGGCATTGACTTTAGTGGGTTACTTAGTACATTAGCTTTTACGCACACCTACACGCGTATATATGTTCGAAGCACAATAAGGAAGAGAAAACTAACGTTATACATATAAGGACAACTGGGTGGGGGCTGCTTAGCTGTGAGCCACATCGCTGACTGGTCGCTGTGTCGTTAATGAGTTGAGGTGCTGTAAATTTCTGCGCTATTTAACCGCTCGCAACTGTCCATATCCCTTTTTAACAAATTTTGCTTGTTTCCGTTTTGGGTCAAAGAAATTAGACGAAATGCGCGAGTGTTTCGTTAAATAAATGTTTAAATAATTGAAGATGACAGTAATTGGCTGCGCTAATTGACTTAATTAGGTGAGCCTTTTTTTTTTGTTTTGCTTAAGTAGCCAATAAAAGCAATATTATGCGGCTAATTTGCACACGTACAAAAGCAGACTGTCGACTTTCCGTAGAAGTCTCGCTCTTTAGTATTTCTAAAATGCTAGAGCACCCAAATAGTACCTCTAATTAAAATATCTTTGAACTTTTTTTTGGTCTTAAGCTAATGGCCTGAATCTTTGATAGCCTTTAATATAAGGTATTAAAAAGCCACAAATTCGAACATAAAAATCTTAAAATAGCTAACCAAAATTTCGGAAACGTTACCAGCTCTGAAGGTTTGTTTTTTGGGACCACGATTACGAAGAAGCAATAATGTAAGTAATCCGATCTAAACATCTTCTTCTGCAGCATTGGCTTAAGGAATATCCCATCCGAAATTTCGTGGTGATTTCGTCATGTGAAAAAGTTTTCCACACACGTACTTGAATCCGTTAGTTCAGTTTATATGGCAGCTACATATATGCTATAGCGGCCCGCAAGCATTCAGATATACAGATCGTCGTATAAACGGACGGAAAGGCGGATATGACTAAATCCGCTAAATCGACTTAGTTCGTCACACTGATCGTTTATATATATGTATATTCTATGCACTTTATAAGGTCTCCTAATCTTTCTCCTGAGTATTGCAAATATTTTGACAAGCTTAATGTAGCCAGTTCAGAATATAATAAAGGCTTAGATGCAGATATCACCGGATATATACTTTAAATTCTATTATTGAAACTGCACGATTTTCTACAGGAACGCAGTACAGCTATAAGAAAAAGGAAAAATATAAGTCATGAATTAGAATGTGAATTCTGTCAGCCATAACTTGGAGAAGGCTGTTCTTTGAATCTTCCCAACAGACACAAGAAGAGATGAGCATTAAAATCAAGACAATTCCGCGTACAAGTCGACTTTCATGAGTTAACTATTGGAGGATCGGATCGATGGATTCATTTTCTCTTCAGAAATATAGCCATAAAATGAAGATCTTTCAAAATAATCTTTATCATCTGAAATGAGTAACATCCGATGTTATTTTGACATACGTGCTGTAGTGAGACTCGTCCCGTTTGAATTTGGTGAATAAATACTCGTAAACATTCGGATGATTTGAGTTTAGGTATTTTATAAGTTGTTCGATTTCCAAATACATAATAATATAAGTAGTTATAAGTTTTGGGTTGTAATAGTTCATAAGAACAGATTCCTAAAAATACATATCTATAAGCTCAGGAAAAAATTACGAAAATATAAATATTTTCAGTTCATCGCAACATCTGCAAGCATTTCTGACATCGAGATATAAAACACAACATATTGAGAAAACTATGGAATTTGAGGAAAACAAATAAAAACAAGAAAAAACGCTAACTTCGGCTGCACCGAAGCTAATATACCCTTCACAGGTGCATTTCTTTTTGTAGCTATGTGCTCAGTTTGTATTGAAGCTATATGCTATAGTAATCCGATCTGAACTATTTTTTCGGAGATAATATTATGACCTTAATTTTGTGAAGATACCACGTTACCACGTCAAATGTGAAAGCTTACCATACAAGAAATTGATTCCGATCGTTCAGTTTGTATGGCAGCTATATGTTATAGCGGTCCGATATGAGCAGTTCCGACAAATGACCAGCTTCTTGAAGAGAAAATGAAGTTTGCAAAACGATATCTTAAAAACAAGACGACTAGTTCGTATGTATACAGACGGACGGACGGACGAACAGACAGACAGCCGGACATGGCTAAATCGACTCAGCTCAACATATTGATCATTTACATATACACCTTATAAGGTCTCCGACGCTTCCTTCTGGGTGTTACAAACTTCGTGGCAAACTTTATATACCCTGTTCAGGGATTTCTTTATTTAAGGAATTGCGTTAAAGTATAAAAAAAGAATTAAAAATTTATCTAATGAATGCTTTGATTGCATGTTTGAAATTCGTATATATGTATATTCGTATGAATATTTTCAAAAAGTTGCATTTATTAGTTTTGCGCGCGCCGTTAGTTTTGCTTTCTCCAGAATGGATAATGAAACTAAGCAAATGGATCTGGTAGTGAACATTCGTATTCACGACTTGGCTCGCACGTCACTGTTGACAGTCATAACATTGAAGTCGAAGTTAATTTTTTATATCTTGAAAGCAGCATTAACACCAACAACAATGTCAGGCTCGAAATCCAACGCAGATTCACTTTAGCCAACATGTGCTTTTTTGGACTGGGTAGGCAATTGAGAAGTAAAGTCCTTTCTCCACGAACAGAGACCAAACTCTACAAGTCACTCATCATTCTCGTGCAGTTATATGGTGCAGAAGCATGGAGGATGACAAAATTTGATAAGTTGACGTTGCGAATTTTCGAGATAAAAGTTCTGCGGCGAATGCTACAGTCGATGGAACTATGAGCTGTACGAGATATACGGCGATATTGACACATGTCAGTGAATTAACAGAGCGAGCTCTCAGAGTATTCTCCAGGAGAGGCAGAAGAAGAGAAAGCGAAAGACTTCCAATCCGTTAGAAAGGCAGCTGGAAAAAGATCTGGGTACACATGGAAACTTCATTTGACGCCAAACAGCGAAAGGGAAAAACAACTTGCGCTGTTGTCAACTCTACTACAACCGCGTAAACGATGTCTACGCCAATAAAGAAGAAAAAGGTCGTACTCACGCATATCGGCCTCTTTCTTTTTCTGTCTGCAAATGCTTCTCGCTTCCCTCTTCAACTCTCGGTATCTATACCATCCCGCACGCGTTGTGGTCGATCGTAACGTTGCGAGGTAGGCAGTCTGTTTTCTCTCCGCTGCGCCACAGCACCCCTCGTCGTACCAGCTGTTCTTTTGCACTTTCCGAAAACCAATGGTTTCGGTTGCAGCTGTACGTAAGGAGTTTGCAATGCCGTCCCACAGTTCCCTTATACCGAGTGCTCTCAGAGAGCAGGAGTGCAAGCCGAGTAGCAAATCGTTCGGCTGTCTGTTGTGATTACAGCTTCTCGACGTCGAACCTTCCTTGTGTTTGTTGACGTGCGTTTTTTGCTGCACAGAGGCGGGTGGGAATCTTGGCTGCAACAAGATAGTGGTCCGAGTCGATGTTAAGACCTCGGAGCGTACGCACCTCTAGAACACATCACGATCTGGCTGGTGGCTTTTCGATCCGGAGACAGCCAGGTAGCTTGATGTATCTTCTTGTGCTGGAATCTAGTCACAGATAATCATATTTCGGGCCCCGGCGAAGTCGATCAGCCTCAACCCATTTGGGAATGTTCCGTCGTGGAGGCTGAATTTACCGACCGTAGTGTCAAATATACCTTCTTTGCCCACCCTGGCGTTAAAGTCGTATAGAAGGCATCTTTGGTCACATCGTCCTTCTCCTCCGTCGGGGCGTGGGCGCAAATCAGCGATATGTTGAAGAACCTCGCTTTGATGCGGATTGTGGCTAGACGCTCATTCACCGGAGTTAATGATAGTACTCGGCGACGGAGTCTCTCTCCCACCACGAATCCCACACCACACTTGCGCTCCTTTATATGGCCACTGCAGTAAATGCCACAAGGACCTACTCGTCTTTGTCCTTGTCCCGTCCATCGCATTTCTTGGACGGCGATGATGTCAGCCTTTATTTTCGCGAGGACATCAACCAGCTGGGCAGCGGCACCTTCCCAATTAAGGTTCCGGACATTTCAGGTGCATGCCCTGATATCGTAGTCCTTATTTCGTTTGCCATGGTCGTCATCAAAAGGAGGTCTCTCATCCGAGGCTTGTTGTTCCTTTTCAATGGGGGTGTATTTTAGGGGCGGATTCCAAACCCAGTGCACAACCCTATGTAGGGGATGTTTCGCCTTCTCACTTTAGCTCGCCTTCAAACGGATATTCTTAGGCTACCCAGAGGATACTTGGTCAAAGAGCGGAAGTTGTGAGCTGCTTGAGCCATGTGTAAAAGAATCGTTTCTGGTCACTCCCAAGTGAATGGCGATCAGAGTACTTTCCTCACATGCGTGAATTTCTACACATGACTCCATCCTCCGGTTTCTTTAAGGTACCACACATACAATCACCAATCACATGGAGCAAGGTCAGCCGGATGTTCGAATATCCTGATATTAGTTATATAGTATGAATGGCGAGTAGGTAAAGTTTTCGCCCATTTGTATATATTTTAGTCACAAAGATACACTTTTATGAGTAAAACACGCTCTGAAATGTGGAGATAACACACATATTGGCCGATATACAAGTATGCAGTACAAAGTCACCTGGAAGTACGAAAATCTTTATACAGGGTTTGTCCGGAAAGTAATAAGACTGATTTTCTTCCACCGCGACTGTACTTCGGAGCGTCCGCGCACAGCCTGGATTTGGTATAGGGCGTTTCTAGCTAACGAACGAGCAGCTGGTCAGTTGTCTCCGAGCACTTGGAGAGTCAGGACAAACATTTTCGCGCGACGTATTTTTGTGAGTGGTGCAAGCCAAAAATGCAGCGTTCGTTAGAGCAGAGGTATGCGATTAAATTCTGTGTGAAACTCAGTAAATCTGCGACAGAAACGTTTGGTATGATTAAGCAGGCTTACCCAAACGTTGCTTTACGAAGAAGTGGTGTGTCGGGGGCACCGAGTCTTTTTGGAGGGCCGAGAAGAGGTCGCTGACGAAGACAGTGCTAGGAGACCTGCAACTTCGACAAACACCGACGATGTGACTCGTGCAAAGTTTTGAACTCAGACTGTCGACTAAGTATTCATGCCCAGATGTTCATGCCCATTGCCCAGATGTTCATGCTCATGTTAAATTTATCAAAATCTGTGGTTCATGGCAGTGTGACGGAAGTGGTGTGGCAACAAAATTTGAAGATGTGTAATAGTGGCCCCCCATTTTTTAAATAACGTAATCACAGATGACGAGTCATGGATCCTTACGTATAATCCCGAGACAGAGGGGCAATCCTCCGAGTGACACACGCCATTTTGAGGCGACAGAGGGGATCCAAGCAGCATGCCCTTCGGCTCTCAAGGCTATTCTGGAAAATGCCTTCCGTGACGCTTTCAATGCTTGGAAATTGCGCTGGCAGCGCTGCATCGACGCAGAAGGAGCTTATTTTGAAAGTTTTTAAAGAATTGTAACGATTGGATTTTTTAAATCGACATAGTCCCATCAATTTCCAAACAAGCTCAAGAAACCCGCATACCAAGTTTCATCAAGATATATCAATTTTTACTCAAGTTATAGCTTACACGGACAGGCGGACAGACAGACAGTCAACCGCTTAAATAACCCCATATCTGTTTCGCTTAGTTTTAGGTGATACATACAACCGTTCGGTGAACAAAAATGCATACTCTGTAGCATCATGTTGTAAGATTATAAAAAACTGTCGGCTGGCCGGAATCATAATATCACAGGTGCATGTTTTATAGGATAAAAGTGTATAAAAAGGTCTTTATCTCGAATTTAATCGGTCAATTTGGGCAAAACCAAATTTTAACAATATATTCGAAAATCAGCATAATAGCATTGCCTTGAATAAAAATTTGCAAAATTTCATGAAGATTTCTCGGCAAATAAAAGAGTTTTTTTGCAAGGGCTTGAGTTTGATCGATTGGTGTATATGGCAGCCAAATGCCATGCTATAGTCGTTCGATATCGACGTTTCCGAAAAACCAACGGCTTCTCGGTGGGAAAAAGACGTGTGCTTAATTTTTGGTCGGTATCTCAAAAGCTTAAGGACTAGTTCACGTAAATACAAACGAAATAAGGGAATAGAATCAGCTCGTTACGTTGACTTCCTTTTGGGTGTTACAATCAATCGCGGTAAATTTTGTATATCCTGTTCAGAGTACTGGCATTAAATAAGAGATTTTATAATCAGCCTATGATTAAAGCTATTACAAAAATACTTTGAAAAGGCTACTTTAACAAAAACTGACTTGGAAAATGCAGCAGTAAACCTGCAAGCATAAATCTATTCCTTCCAAGCAAACAATCCATTTCTCATCGCATATACTTCCCTGTACACATAATGATGTAAAAACAAATACGCCCTTCTTCTGTCCGCCGTTTTTTATTTAGAAACTTTGATAGTTTCTCGCCCGTGGTCATTACATGACACCGACAACGATTTATTGATTCCGCACTGGGCATTCATCGTTTCCTCCATACCAAAGGATGGTTAGCAAAAGTTTTTCCACTTGGTTTGAGCACATTGCAGTTAGGCGTTGGCACAACAAAAATCTATGTATGCATGGTAAGATCTAGTAGCCGCCAAGTGGAATGTAGCAAGTTGCACAACAAATGCTTTTTTGCAATCAGCTGCTCGTCGGTTGGCTGTTCATGGCAGCTGCAGGACGAAAAGTCAAAATAAAATATTTTCCTCTGCCACATTCTAGGTGAGATAAATTGTGGGTTTTTGTTTTTTCCCGGCTGCTGCTGCATTGAACACGCACATCATTTGTTTTTGTGCGAAAATACTTTCAAAATATGCAAGCGAACATTTTTCGTATAAAATGTTGCGAAGAGCGTGGGAAGTTAGAAGTGGCAGCGCCACAATGGGCAACAACAACAGCTAAAGTATTTACATGTGTGTAAGCTGCTTTATGTGTCAGATGCACATGATGCAGCGCTGCATCGAGCAGATTTCCCGATGTGTGTTGTTGCTGAGCGTGCGGCAGTGGGCGAGCTTGTACTCGTACATTTGCACCCATTTTAACGAGCTTTTAATGCCTTGTCGCATCGCTGTCGCTGCTGCTGCTGCCAACGCTGTTGTTGATGTTATTTAAGCTTTAGCAGTTTCGTGCCAAAAGCAAACACTTTGATTGACATTAAGCAGTTTATTTTTTTGACGCACTGTGCACGGTTACACGGCTTGTTCGTCGAAAAGCTCCTCAATCAATTCTCTATAATTTTCAAAATTATGCACACACCAATATACAGCATAGCATTTTTGAATGTACCCTTGACAACGTGACTTAATTCCGTTTCTGATGGGTTGGTAAATTTTTCAATATAATTCAAGTGCCAAATTAGCTTGATTTACTTTTTTATTGCACTAAATTTTAATTCGCATAATTTAGAAAGGCGCTTGTTCGGCGCAAGGTTTAGTCTGGGCAATGTACTTTTCGAAAAATAAATTCTAGAACAAGATGCTCTGCGAATAACACTGAAACCACTAGTTAAAAAAGTAGGAAAAGTGTTATGGAGTCCTCTGACATAAGCCCAGCAAACATAAGCTGTCTTCGATTCGCCAAGTGTCTCAGAGTAGCGAATCGAACAAACTACAAACAAACTCGATGATTTTATTGTTACTTTGACATATACATTTTTTGATAAGAGAGCAAAGAGATGACCAATCTAAGATAGCTTATGCTTCATTACAACTGTGGGGTATCCCGATCCTGAAACAAAAAAAAACGTTAACTTCGGCTGATACAAGATATTCACATAACAAAATATTCCATACAAAAACTTGATTATGGTCTGTCAGTTTGTGTGACAGCTGTATTTTATAGTAGCGGCTTGTGCCACAGTGACTCGATATCAAATGATCCGACAATAAGCAGCTTCGTAGGAAAAAAAGATGTGAGCAAAATTTTAGACTGATTTCTCCAAGACTCTGGGACTAACTCGCTTGTATACAGATAGACAGACGAACGTTGTTAGATTTTTCTAAAAGCTTTACAAAGAATTTTTACAACATTGAAGAATGCAGTTTGCAACTGTGTTGAGATATTCACTTACTCTATTTTATCGAATTCAACGCGGTAAATTATTTGTTGCTTGCACTTTTAAATCTAAGTTTTATAGCGAGAGAGGAACCCTCAAATGTCGTATCGAAAACCCCTGATAGCACGGATATAATTTTTTTTGCATAAGTTATCGTTTTCGAGAATGATATGCCAGTCAATCCGTTCTAACGCGAACAACACAATTTTATCAATAATTCTCCCATTGTAAAGTAACTGTTTATCTAAAGCAGATCATATTCAACAGCAATTTATATGTAATGTAATAGTATAAGTACTTATGTTGTTTAAATGCCAGTTAAAGTGACTGAATGCGCATGTTTGGTTAGTATCCATTAACTCTTCAACAGAAGAAGCCAGCACATGCTTTTTCGAAATATGCTTGTTATTTATGTGTAGATGGATGCAAGTAACACACACACATGCAAAATCATTGTATGGTTTGTGTGCGTGGCCAATCGCCATCTATTAGTATTTTTGTGCAATTGCTTTCTGCTCTTGCAGATGTATGTACATATATACATACAAACATGTATGGTAGACGCATGCATGCAATGGAAACAAAAACAGTTTGCGGTAATTTCGCTTTTGTCTGGGTAATAATCCTTAGAGTGTTATTAACATGCACAATTACGAGAGATTTCGAATGCGGCATTTTCGTCATTGGCTCTTTCGGTTTTTGGTGAACGAATTTCGTAGTCAATTAACTTGCATTAGAATACTGAAGTGTTGCAGTTAGTAATGGGTTTCAATTAACTGCTATGGTGGTGTAGTTGAAAAGTGGATGTTACATTCATGATTGAATTGGTCAGACGATATGACAGTTAATAGCTCCGAGTGCGTCCAAATTTCTTTGATGCAAAAAGTATGGCTATGTAACTAAAATTCATATTTGCTGCTCTTTTACTTCAATGTTTACTACTTTACTGTTGTCAGTCATATACTCCAATACCGCAACTCATTACCTTTTTATATTCTGTACAGGGTACATTAAGTTTGTCACGAAGTTTGTAACACCCAGAAGAAAACTTTGGAGCAACATGTATAATATTCTTTATAGCGAAATTAGAGCTTTCCATTTAAAGCTTTCTCATTTTACGAGAAATCTTCAAAAAGGTATGTATTTGTGTATAGAGGACTTGAGTATGATCGTCCAGTAGTATGGCAGTATATCGGCATAAGCGTTTTGTTTTTTTGAGCGATCAACAAATTGTGTGGGCTCCACCGTGAACAAACATATTCTAAAGTGAAATGTCCATGAGTATTGAATGTAGGTATGCTAATCCCACTAATGCCTATAGGCGTCTCTATTTCACGACAGATCACATGACAATCTGGCAATGTTACTATGCGCACAGCATTAATAATTTCAGGAACAACTACTAATTTAGGGCGACCTTCACGAGATTCCTCTTGTAGTGATCCGCAGCCTCCATTGAATTCACTATACCATCGATTAACACTGGTCTTTGACGAAGTGAGCACTATACCTGAGATAATTCACGTCAAAAAATGTGAAAAATAATCGGATGAAAACACTCGATATATGTATAATTTAATTATATATGAATATTTCAAGTTAGTGTAAGCAGCACCGAAGGCGCTCATATGTCGAAACGTTCTGAGTATAAAAATAACAAAGATGTTAAAATCTACGATAAAGTTGTTCATATTAAAATACTAGGGCTGTCAAATCCCGAAATATAAAAGCCAACCTACGTAAAGGCAGTTCAGACAAATGAGCAGCTCCTTGATTGGAAACGGATGTGTGCAAAATTTCAGACTTAACAAGTAAGGAAGGGCTAAGTTCGGGTGTCACCGAACATTTTATACTCTCGCATGGTAAAGTGATAATCGAGATTTCATTATTCGTCATTTAAATATTTTTCAAATACCGTATTTTTGTAAAGTTTTATTCCGCTATCATCATTGGTTCCTAATGTTTATACTCGTATTATACAGAGAAGGCATCAGATGGAATTCAAAATAGCTTTATATTAGAAGAAGGCGTGGTTGTGAACCGATTTCACCCATATTTCGTACATGTCATCAGGGTGTTAAGAAAACATTATATACCAAATTTCATTGAAATCGGTCTAGTAGTTCCTGAGATATGGTTCTTGGTCCATAAGTGGGCGACGCCACGCCCATTTTCAATTTTTAAAAAAAGCCTGGATGCAGCTTCCTTCTGCCACTTCTTCCGTAAAATTTAATGTTTCTGACGTTTTTTATGAGTCGGTTAACGCACTTTTAGTGATTTTCAACATAACCTTTGTATGGGAGGTGGGCGTGGTTATTATCCGATTTCTTCCATTTTTGAACTGTGTATGGAAATGCCTTAAAAAAACGACTTTGTAGACTTTGGTTGACATAGCTATAGTAGTTTCCGAGATATGTGCAAAAAACTTAGTAGGGGGCGGGCCACGCCCACTTTTCCAAAAAAATTGCGTTCAAATATGCCCCTCCCTAATGCGATCCTTTGTGCCAAATTTCACTTTAATATCTTTATTTATGGCTTAGTTATGACACTTTATAGGTTTTCGGTTTCCGCCATTTTGTGGGCGTGGCAGTGGGTCGATTTGGCCCATCTTCGAACTTGACCTTCTTATGGAGCCAAGGAATACGTGTACCAAGTTTCATCATGATATCTCAATTTTTACTCAAGTTACAGCTTGCACGGACGGACGGACAGACGGACGGACGGACGGACAGACGGACGGACAGACGGACGGACAGACGGACGGACAGACAGACATCCGGATTTCGACTCTACTCGTCGCCCTGATCACTTTGGTATATATAACCCTATATCTGACTCTTTTAGTTTTAGGACTTACAAACAACCGTTATGTGAACAAAACTATAATACTCTCGTTAGCAACATTGTTGCGAGAGTATAAAAACGGACTGACCATTTATATGGCCCCCAATTCCATTTAAAAAAAGGAACATAATTAAAAGTGAGTATACCCCCACATACCAAGTGAAATTAAGTGCAACAAACATATACATAGTTAAAATCATTCATAGGGTTTCCTTTTGTGTATTATATGCCTCGTTGCAAACTTTCCTACTTATACAGGGTGTTAAATGTAGAAATATTGTTCCATAGTTTAATATGTTGAGCTGAGTCGATGTAGCCATGACTGTCTCTGTGTATATATATGAACTAGTTCCTCAGTTTTTAAGATATCGTTTTGAAATTTTGCAAACGTCATTTTCTCTTCAAGAAGCTGCTCATTTGTCGGAGCTGTCGATATCGAACCACTATAACATATAGGTGCCATACAAACTGAACGATCGGAATCAAGTACTTGTATGGAAAGCTTTCACATTTGACAATGTATCTTCACAAAAGTTGGCACAAATTATTTCATAGGGCAACAATGTAATCTCCGAAGAAATTGTTCAGATCGGTTAACTATAGGATATAGCTGCCATACAAACCGAACGATCGGAATCAAGGGCTTGTATGGAAAACTTTCGCATTTGACGTGGTATTTTCACGAAATTTGGCATGGATTACAGCTTACGGTAACAATATAATATCCAAAAAAATTGTTCAAAACGAATTACCATAACATATAGCTTCTATATAAACTGAAAACATAGTTACTAAAAGAAATGCACCTGTGAAGGGTATATTAGCTTCGGTGCAGCCGAAGTTAACGTTTTTTCTTGTTATCCTTAGCTCTATTTATTAAATGCTATCTACTATTCAGCAAAGAGCTTAGTCGATTGCAAGATGCTTCTGGCATCTAGCTTCCTGATCTTAGTCATATCCCTTCTCTAATACAGACTATGTATTCTGAATATACAATGACCAACTGATAAGGTTTATATCTCAGATAAAAATAGTTCTTTTAGGTCAATATTTGTTTGCTTAATAAGTAGTTTCCTTCATTTCGATGGTGTTGTCGAAGATCGTACTGAGGTAATATCATATATACACTAATTTTTTACAATCTTCGTTTTGCGAGACGGAGGGTGGAAAACTATTTTGAATCTATTTTTTTCGGTCACTCACTAAATTAGAATTGTTTGGAATTAAAAGTAGTTGATATATCAAATTTTGAACCGGAAAATTTGACACACTTCAGCAATATATTATGTGTTATTTTACCCACACATTTACTCGTAACATAGTTACATTCCTGAAAAGTCAAAATTTGCCGAAATTTAAGTGTTAAATGTATTCAAAGCCTCTTAATAATAGTTCATTGCTTTGCGTGCAATTTTAGCGCAAAATATTTCAAACTATTTTAATATTTGATTAAATGACCCATTTTATTTTGGAAAAAGATCCAAATATTTTTAATATCTAAACTCAAATATATCTAGTTTAATTGTGTATATATATTCCGCTGAAATTATTTATGTCGACCTAGTTAAATAAATAGCCATACCACCATTTGACGCAAAAGCAGATGCGACTATATTTATGGGCCACGAGTATTTGAGTCCGAATAAAAAATGCATGTGGAACATTTTCTGCATACGCCTAACTGAAAAGAGTGAAAAATTGAGCGGCTCATAATTTTCGTGTCAGCATCAATAAATTCAATCACTATGAAAATAAACGAGAAGCGCAAAAAATTCAAAAAATAATACTCTTAGCGGCGGGACCACGGCAAAGCGTTGCCTGCATGAAGGCGCCTGTATTTGGGACCGAAGCGAATACACACCGCCTTCATACGTACATACATATGTACGCTAGAATTGACTTTTGTTGCTTTTGTGGTGTGCTCGCTAACCACTATATATGTATAGCCGTCGCTATTGTTGTTGTTGTCGTTTTAGCACGTAGCTTCGATTGGCATAAATTGAATTTTATGATTAAACTCTTGCGCCGACGAAGCATAACAAGCAAGCCGAAACTGAAAAACCTGCAACAGAGTTGCCACAAACGAAAGTGGATTAACGAAGGGGGTAGTGGGGTGAGTTCTAGGCGACAGGCGGCAAGCGGCAAGCGACGAGCGTAGCAAGGATAATTTTCAATTACGAATTTACATGTAAACGAGTTTATTAACAGCACTAATGAAATTACCTTATTACAGAAATTTGGTCTTAAAATTAAGCGAACGGTAATATGCAAGAGCGTAACGCCGCGTAATGGCTTCCCAGCGCTTTTGTTGTGGATACAGCTCCGTATATGCGTATTGTGCCTTTCATGTCGGCGATTCCAGTGTTTTAACTGGCAAACAATTGAATTAAGCAGAGAATTTGTTTTTGCCGAATCACTGAGTAAATGAGTTGTGAAAGCGCGAGAAAAGTTTTGCATATAAATTAAATTGATAACATATTTTATGAACTACAAGTACGAGTGCACATCAAATTCCGCCTGAGTGATTCCGATCGGCTGACCAAAGTACTTGCAGGATGTATTTATAATCGAATTTGATACTCCATGGGGAAATGAAATGCACACACAGTCAAACAATTACAGGGTGGGTAGAAAACCAAAAAAGGTAAAGCAAAAATCCAAAATAATTAAAAATTTTTAGATATATGAGAAAATATATGTACATACAAAAGTAAATCCCAAGTTTCGAAATAAAATTTTCTATACATAGCTTGCGAACTACGGTACCCTACAATAGAACCTAAAACCACATAAGACATTATATTTTCGCTCCACGTGCTCATTGTAAGTTGGCGTTTACTATAGTGCAGTTGCGAATTAAAAGTGTCGTTTGCTGGAAAATATTTCCAGCAAAGTTTTGAATATTTTCTTGGAACTAAAAAAAGATATTAGTTTCGTGCCTTATTAAAACAGTAATAAAGTAAGAACTCTCTCTCTCTTTTTTGTCTGACAGTAACAATCCGTTCGCTCTTGAAGACTTGTTTAGCTCTGTAGGCCCATGCAATACATATTTTCATATATGCAATTATATACAATTTTTAGTTCATCATGAATCGTTTTTATGGTTTTTATGGTTGTATCCGTAATATTCAAAACGATTTCCCGTAAAAGATTCGACTAAATACTAAGATTCTTACATGTCGCCCCATGATTGACGTTTTCAACCAACTCTTTCAGCATGTGTATCACGGTACCAAGGAATTATCAGTTGACGAATCTATGATTATTTTCAAGGGCAGAAGTTTCATAAAACAATATTGTCCCATAAAACCAAGCGTGATTATAAAATGTGGTATTTGTCGGATCAATGTGGCTATACTGAAAAGTTCCAAATATACCAAGAAAACTATGAAAATGTGGAAGCAAAGTACAAAGTAGGATTTAGTCTCGGGGAGAGAGTGGTTTTGTCCCTCACAGAACATGAGTGGGGCAAGAACAAGTAGGTATGTGTATTTTAATAATTATTTTACATCCGTTAGACTCCTAAAGTTCCGCCAAAACAAGCAAATGAAAAGAGGCGAGTTTGATTCACGTTCAACGACAAGTGGATTAATTGTTTATAAATAGAAGAATAAAAAACCAATTATTCGTGGGCGGAGTAGACCATGCAGATCAACTGCAAAGTATTTACGGGATAGGCAGGCGTGATTGCTTTCGGGGCTTTAGGAAATAACGTTCGTTAATTCTTATGTCGTAAACTGTCAAACACTCTGCTCAAGGCCTAATGACGAAAAGGATATTGATGCCAATAAACGGAGCTTGAGTCAGGCGCCAACAACATCAAGCAAAACACGTTGTTGTAAGGGTGCGTCAGTTGTAACTGATGTTCGACTTGGGAGTAGATTAGCCAGTATTTGTTGAAACCTGAGGAAGATGTGAGATGTACAGCATAAAAAATATTCAGTTCAAGCCGCATTCGAAATGCCAACATTGTGGTATTTTTTTATGCTATGAAAAAAAGAACTGTTTTGCCGAATAGCCGAATTTCATGGCATTAATAATGGGAAACATTTCAGCTCCTCAAACTCGACGGTACTTCTAAGTACCACATCCTTTTTGTAAACTGCGGTATCCTTGAAATTTATAATTTTCTTTTCTTGTTAATAAAATACGCATATGAATGAATGATATATTGAAAAATAAATTGGAAAATCCAATTATTTCTGATCTTGGTCAACTAAGGGTTAAAAAAAACTTGATTGCGATCGCCCAGTTTGTATGGTAGCTATGTGCTATAGTGATCCGATGTCTTCAAGTTATCTCGTTAAATGACAAAGCTTTCGATACAAGCACTTTATTCCGATCGTTTAGTTTATATCGCAGCCGACAGGCTGACAGGTCCAATATCGGTCGTTTGGACAAATGATTACATCCTTGGTGAGAAAAGGACGGGTGCTTAATTTCGGATCGATATCTCAAAAGCTATTTCGTATATATACAGACAAATGGACGGTCGGACAGACAGACGGACTTGGCTAAATGGACTTAGCTCATCATACTGATTATTTATATATTGGGTAGTCGAAAAGTCTTTTCGTATTTCGTCAATAGATGTCGTTGCAGTCGTATATCTTCAGTGCTACCAATCACATTATATCATACCATATAGTGTTGGTAAGTTGAGATTTCAAGCTTCATTTAACCAAAGAAAAATTAAATTTGGGGAAGTTGAAAAAAAGTTACAGCTGTTCAAAAATTATTGAAAACAATGGAAAATCTCGCTATATTTTTAAAATTTTGTATAAAAAAGGGAAGAATGCCATGTAAGCCACCAATGAAATTCGTTAAGTTCACAGAGACGATGCAGCATCAGTTCGTGTAAAACAAGAATGGCTCGTTCGCTTCCGTTCTGGAAATTTCGAAATTTCGATTTACACTGATGAAAGTTTTACATTGATTGAATAATGTCTCTAGCGGAAAAATGGCAAAAATTGGTCAGCCCAAATGGTGCATATTTGTTTATTTATTTATTAGTATAAATATAAATACAAATAAGTTAAAGTTTGATTAGAAATAAAAACAGACTTTCTCGACTTCTCAATATATAGTTTATTCGATCTCATTATACATAAGAAATAAGTTAGATCGTTATAATTGAGGCCAGACAAATACATATGATGTCGTGTTTGGCTAAATTAAGTTATTTGATATTTCGTTATATCATGTTTGTTATGTAACGTTATGTTATGTTATGTCAAGTTAGATTATGTTAAGTTGTTTGTGTTATGTTATATTATAATTGGTTATGTCACGTCACGCACGTTTTGCTATGCTACGATGTGATACCTTATGTTACGTTACATCATGATATGATAAGTTCTGTTATGCTAGTTTCCGTTTTATTTTATTACAACTATATTATATTACACTTCTTCTTCGACCCTACTAGAGCTTTTGGTACTGCTCAACGTCAGTTTACACAGCCTTATTAACTTTGCCGAATTGGCACATTCAGACATAGCGAGTCAGGTTCTTTTAGTGCTGTAAAAAAAGCTTTGAAATCGACGAAGAGGTGGTGCTTAATCTTTCACCCAACACGCTTAACAGAACATTATATGCGATGTTGAGGAGAATTATCCCACAGTAGTTGGCGCAGATTATGGGGTCTTCCTTTTTGTGGATCGGGCAGAGCACACTTAAATTCCAACCGTTCGTTCGGCTGTCTGCTGTGATTGCAACTCTTCGATGTCGAACCTTTCTTGCGTCTTTTGCTGCATAGAGGCGGGTGCGTGTGTTGTGGTCCGAGTCGATGTTAGGACCTCGAAGCATACGTACGTCTAAAACCTGGAGAAGTGTCTTCTGTCTATTACAACATGATCGACTTTGTTGATGGTTTTTCGTTCCGGAATCAGCCAGGTAGCTTAATGAATTTTCCTATACTAGAATCTAGTACTACAGAGTAGTACTTAGGATCCCGCCGAATGAATTTCTACACACGACTACCCCAATATATTTCAATAGTTATAACACTCTTGAATAATTTTGTTGTACTTTCTCTTATAGGTTAGCTTAGCGAAATCGTGCTAGTCTCTTCTTGTCAGGTAAAATACAAAATAGTAATATGCATGGCTTGAGATAAAACGCATTCAATTTCAATCGTAAATAATTAAACTCTGGACCACCCTGTACATAAGGTATGTATCATACATAGGTACACTAGGCGACAGTTTACTGTATACAGTGTCTATTTTATTTCCAACGAGACAGAGATTATCCTTGCGCCCAAGTAATAAGCATTCAACGATTGTGAGTGACTATTCACGCTATAATTGTTAAGGACTAAAAATTGGAATACCTAAAATGTTTTGTAGATTTTAGTTATTATACGCCAAGTGATTCCTAATGTCCTTATGATGATAGAAGGTCTTTGGCATATTAATAAAAGTACGTGATTTTAAGATAAGATGATGAACTCTTTCTTCGATATAATCTCTTTCTAATCGCGTATTTCGACAAGGGTGCGATATTGTGAAATTTGAGGCCTTCACAATTGATGTTTGTTAACGTAAGTTTTCGAAAATTCTAAAACAATTCATGCTTGAGTTAAATATTGTTATTCAAACTAATCTTGAATCTACTAACTCCTCCTATTAAGACTTCACAATTACTTGGAATTGAAAAAAATTTATTTTTCGCCGACCGAAGCAGTGCTGCTTTGAAAAAAGACACCATGAGATTTAATAAGTTATCGAGGCTAAATCTGGTGCTGAGAGTGAACATGAATTATAAAATCCCAGGGAAATGATAAATTTATACATTTTGCCAATCGATTTTAATCTTGCGCGTTAAGAGGATAAAATAAGATCGTATGCAAGAGCATGCTGTCATGCTGTAAACTTGCAGTTGTCACACAGTGTTTGCCATCCGAGTGAATGCTGTATTGCATTGGGATTACGCAGCGTATGTTGTATGGTTAATTGTTGAATTAAACAATGTTATCGTCGTTGCTCCTGACATGGGCCATAAAGCATTACCAACAATATAAATATGACCACAACAATATACGATATGTTGTTGTAGTAGCAAATGATAGTAGAATGCTGTTTCCAGCGCAATAACAATAACAATGACTACGAAATAACAACAATAACAACTGTGCGTACATGAAATGCCAACAAGGCAAGGCTATGTTGGACATAGCTATGGGATTAGCTCAGCTTCAGCGGAGTGACAAATTTGTTTCTCGTTTTTATATGCAACTGCGTGTTTGTATGTGTGCACTGATGTTTTTTACAATTTGCCATTCCATTTATTTTATGTTGCTGGTTGTTTTTTTTTCTCATTTTGGTATTTGTCTCTATGCTTACCACGACATTTCCTATTTTGCTGCTCGTTTATTTTCATGTTCGCAATTTTGTGCATTAAACGAAAAAGCAACAACAACGAGCTAACAAACAGTAATTCGCTTTAATGACAAAAGTCAAAATGTTGCACCAGAGAATAAGCATTCGTCGTCAAATACATAAAAACACTTTTAAACCTGACTTTGGCTATACAACATCACACAAACTTACATATATACATATGTATATACATGTATATTTGTATACATGGGTGTGTGTGTGTATTTGTGATGAACAAATACAGTTGCATAGCTGACAGCATTCATGGCATGCCTTTAACGCCTGGCTGCTCGCCTTTTGGACAACTTGTCTGCCAGCCTTTCTGCTCTTTCCATTCTCTCCTTGTCCACCCGCCGACTTCAGCGTCCACTACTTGCATGGCAATCGACCAAAATGCGGCCTCCAGTGAGACAGCAGTAAGTCGAACAAATTGCCACATTTCCCTGAGAATTCAAAAATTTTCGGAGTTTTTCTCTAAACGCCACAACAATACTACGCATTGCCGCCCAACGGAGCGTAGAGTGTTGCAAGGCAATGTTGTTGCAAATTGTGTTAGCTAAAGCATGATATTCCTACGAATAGTTAGTTCGTACATATGTTTGGGTACTTAAGTTTAGTGACAAAAATCTGCGACACAACAAAAAAGGCTAACAAAGCTGTAGTTTCGATATCAATATATAGCTGACCCTCATTTCAGAATACAAAGTGTTTTCCAAAATAAACAGGACTTTAAAAAAAAAACAGAAAAAATTTTTTTTCGGCAAAATCAATTTATTTTATTCAAAATAGTCTCCTTCTGCTTCAATACAGTTTTTTGCACGGTCCAAAAGCATGTCGAACGAGTGTTTTAGCTCGTTGGTCGGTATGGCCGCCAGTATGCCGATGCAAGCCTTTTGAATGGAATCTACATACGTCTGCATAGCGCTTTCCTTTCATGAGCAAATGCATTTTTCCGAAAAGGAAGTCGCACGGTGCCATATCAAGTGAATACGGGGAGTGGTTAATGGTTAAAATTTGATTTTTGGTCAAATAATCGTCCTTCAAATGTTGGATTCTGAGACATTTCTGGCCCTCAGTCAATTTGTGCATAACAAACCGTGCACACACCTTTCGTGAGCCCAAATGTTCTGTCAAAATGCGATAAATCGATGTTTTGGAGATGTTCAATTATATTTCCACGAATTTCAATGATGATTTCGGCTGATTTTTGATGAATTCACGCACAGTTTCGATGCAATTTCCGGTGATCACGGATTTTTATTGGCCCACATATTGATCGTCATTTACATATGTCCTCACGACCACTTTGAAAACGTTGAAACAACTCGTGCACTCTGCTTTGGGATATCAATTGAAACGTTTCGGTAAAAGTTTTACCAATTTTAAAACAAAATTTAATGATGTCTTTGTGCGAAGCTCATTTTGGCACCGAAAACATGAAAAAGTGAAATTCCCACTGGACAATCGATAAAGATAGCAGATTCTAACGTACCAATCGACATATAGATGGCGCCACCAGTGGGCGCTAGATTAAAAGTCCTGTTTTCTTTGGAATGATCCTTGTAGGTTTGCCTGCAAAAATATTTAAAATACCGCCATAATTATTTTGTTTTAGCGATGATGGGTGAGGATTCCGATAGACAGGGAAACTAGTGATGGAATCAGAAAGCAAATTGACGTTGCGGTCATGTTCAATGTTAACAAGTAGGGAAGCGCTAAGTTCGGGTGTCACCGAACATTTTATACTCTCGCATGATAAAGTGATAATCGAGATTTCATTATCCGTCATTTAGTACATATACATTTCAAATACCGTATTTGTGTAAAGTTTTATTCCGCTATCATCATTGGCTCGTAATGTATATATTATACAGGGAAGGCATCAGATGGAATTCAAAATAGCGTTATATTGGAAAAAGGCGTGGTTGTGAACCGATTTCACTCATATTTCGTACATGTTATCAGGGTGTTAAGAAAATATTATACACCGAATTTAATTGAAATCGGTCGAGTAGTTCCTGAGATATGGTTTTTGGTCCATCAGTGGGCGACGCCACGCCCATTTTCAATTTTTAAAAAAAGCCTGTGTGCAGCTTCCTTTTGCCATTTCTTCCGTAAAATTTAGTGTTTCTGACGTTTTTGTTAGTCGGTTAACGCACTTTTAGTGATTTTCGACATAACCTTTGTAAGGGAAGTGGGCGTGGTTATTATCCGATTTCCATTTTTGAACTGTATATGGAAATGCCTGAAAGAAACGACTCTGTTGAGTTTGGTTGGCATAGCTATAGTAGTTTCCGAGATATGTACAAAAAACTTAGAAGGGGGCGGGGCCACGCCTACTTTTCCAAAAATATTACGTCCAAATATGCCCCTCCCTAATGCGATCCTTTGTGCCTAATTTCATTTTAATATCTTTATTTATGGCTTAGTTATGACACTTAATAGGTTTTCGGTTTTCGCCATTTTGTGGGCGTGGCAGTTGGCCGATTTTGCCCATCTTCGAACTTAACCTTCTAATGGAGTCAAGAAATACGTATACCAAGTTTCATCGTGATATCTCAATTTTTATTCAAGTTACAGCTGGCACGGACGGACAGACAGACATCCGGATTTCAACTCTACTCGTCGCCCTGATCATTTTGGTATATATAACCCTATATCTGACTCTTTTAGGTTTAGGACTTACAAACAACCGTTATGTGAACAAAACTAGAATACTCTCCTTAGCAACTTTGTTGCGAGAGTATAAAAATGTTTTATATTCGTCTTATATGCTTAGCAAAAGGTACCGAGAAAGCCTGACGATAGCGCGTTATATTTTGAAAATTACTTTAACTCTCTTTCGGATAGGTTGGCATCTTACAAAATTGTTGATGGACCAAAGAAACATGTTTTTTCGGTTGGAAATATTATTTTTGATTAGATCGAAGTCTCAACTTCAATTAAAGGACTGTAGATGCATTCCAAACTGTATCACCTGCACATACCAGCAAGTGGCCATTGAACCCGAACAGAACCAAAGTAAGTTGGTTTTGAAGAGTTATACATATATTTTCTAATTTTCTATCTGGATAATTCTTGGTTAAGTCGGTTTTTAAATCAATGCGTTTAAATTATTTGCAAAGCTCAATCACTTTATAACCACTCAAATCTTTCAAGTTCCCGGGTATCTTTTCTGTTGAAAACCTTAAGGAAACTTATAGATTTTTACATTAGGAACAAAATTCTTAGAAGTAAGCTGTTAAGAGCCCAGCATGCGTACAGCAAAAGGAAATTTCGTTAGACACATTTCTTGATATCGAGAGGCCGTCGACAATACGCTGACGGAGGCGATAATTATTATAATAAGCCCTCAATGAAATTTTGTCTTATTTGGGACACAACGTATCGTAGTGGGATGGTGTAAAGACATTCAGAAAAGCTAACAGGTGCACCTTGCAAAGTGGGGAGGCTAAGTGGTTAACTGAAATAAAACAGAAACCCTCTCCTCTTATTCGGAATCTCGCGCCTTAAGGGCGTACTCTCATGTGAACGCATACATTTTACCACTTTTTAAGAAGTTTTTTTTTTATGCGACAACAAAATTCAATCATTTTAATTTTTTAATATATTTTTATTTGTATTTTGAAATATACAAAAAAATTGTTTTTTCGTTTTTTACATTTTTAATATATATATTTTTTAAATCAAAGTAGTCCCCAACAAAAAGAGTTCACTGGTCATGGTGATAACGGCTGTTCATGTTGTCCGAAATAAAAAAATCGAATGGATTATTATTCAGTAGTTCTGCGGCTATCGTCCCTACCAAATATAATCAATTTCATAAAAGAAAAAATGTCGAACTTGAAAAAAAGTTACGAAAATCTTGTTTTTTTTCGTTAAAAATCCTTTAAAAAAATATGAAAATATTTTCGAAAATAAACAATTCTGGTAGGGACGATAACTATAAATGAGTAGAAGAACAGATGTTAAAGCAATCGGTTGAATACTTTTTTTTAGGACCATGACAGTTTCAGAAAATGATGATTCGAGAAAAATGCGTTTAGAAACGTAGCAGCTGCAGACTTGTCATGGCGCCTGGTAGACAGTCGCTTACGACACGTCGGCGACTATGAGCTGTAACTTATCAAATACTATGAATTTCGGTCTGAATTGTTCACAGCATGTTTTCAAGAGGTTTTGCTGTCAAAATATAAAAAAAAAATCGATTTTTCGAAGTGATTACATGAGAATACCCCCTTGAAGCTGTTGGCAAGGTTAAGCGCCTGGGCCTTGATAGAATTCTTTTATTATCAAAGAGAAGGCAGTTGCTTTGTGGTACTTCTTTAGAAGAGCTAGGAATTCTCACTCAAGTTGGTGTTTTGGACCTACGATACCGTCGTCAATACAAAACTGTCCTATTATATTTGTCTGTTGAAGGGCGTTTGGAACAGCTTGAATGTGATCAAAGAGTGGCTATAATCGGCATGTTATTCTACCCACAGCACGCTTAAAATGTTGGTCTAAGGCTCAGAGATGCTGGGATATGAAGGGGTCACGCTGAAATTATTTACGCTTTTAATTGGATGCCTGTAAACTTGCAACATTCTGTTACTGATGTTATCCCAAATGGTTGCTATCCCAAGTGGTTGGCTCTCTGCCTACATATGGACGTGGAGAAGTCATTGGGGAAGAAGCGCAATGAGCTTTTTCGCGGATGGGTCGAAAATAGTGGGAAGTTTGGAGACGGAGTAAGGAGATGTCCGATAAACTTAATTTTAGTCCTCCAGACTACTGTAGTGCTTTTAAAACAGAAGAGGATACTATTAAGGTAGCAGTAGACTGAAACTTATTTTGGGGAGGGGAGCATTCATTCCGACAACAGAGGAACAGGCAATATCAGGGTTGAGCACGCAAACTGTGCGCTAAAAGTTAGTCAAGTGGCATTATCCTCTAACCGGTCAAATTGGTCAAACCGAATTCACTGGAAACTACAAAACCGATGATCTAGATATTAGATTCACTGAATTACTACGCCCTTAGTAAATTCTACCTTGCAACATTCGAAAGTTCATACTAAAAATAATTTAATAGGCATTCATGCGGTAAGGCCAAAATCTTATCGGACAGAAATTGTAAAAGTTTTATGGAGAGAGGTGAGGTGAGCTTTTGTAAGACTGAGTTTGAAATAAACCAGGTAAGGTTGCTGAAACTTATATTATCTGCTAAAACATTCATATACTCAAAGCGCTTTGTCGAATTATAAGGATCTTTATGATTAATATAGAGTAGCTCGTCACTACGTTCCGGCATTCTAAGCTGTCCAAGTGAGAAACTTGTTGACGCTTGTAAAAATATCGACCTTTATCGAAAGTAACCGAACCAAAGAAATGAACCAAATATGAATTGTTCATAACGGGATTTTCAATAGGAACGCTACAAAAGTAGACCGTTAGTGACAGCAAATCATGCCATATTTTTTTCCGCCCTTTTAATTTTTCCTTTCAGTAAGGGAAATGGAAAGATATACGATCAAACAAAAAAATTACTGCCGAGTCTTTCGGAGTCAGTGGCCTCAACTTTAAGAGCCCTACGTCTAATTTATGGTCGTCTCAATCGTCCTGTCAGAACAACAATTGAACCTCTAGTGGAAAAATGTGAATCCACAGGTACAGTACCAAATGTTCCCGTATCAGTGTGACAAAGATGTGCCCATAGTGTTGAGAATATTGCTGCCGCTAGCGGATTAATCGAGGAAGACCCAAATCAGTCTTTCACACGTCGTTCTCAAGCGTTGGGTATCACCGTTACGTCGTTGTGGGGAATTTTGTAAAAAAGATTTTAACCTACATCCTTACAAGATCAAATTGATATAAGAACTGAAGCCACATGACTTGGGCTGAGCCACAATTTGAAAATGATACGGATTTATATCGCGAAATCATCTTCAGCAATGAGGCTCATTTTTGGCTGAATGGCGTCGTTAATAAGCAAAATATGCATTATTCAGGCAGCAATCTACACGTACTCCATGAGCCACCATTGCATTCCGCAAAATTATGGTTTGGTGTGGTTTATAAGCCGACGGCGTCATTGGACCGTGTTTCTTCCAATGAATGGAAACCGCTACCGCTCAGTGATAACCGAATATTTTTCGCCCGATTTGGATGATATGATTACAAAAGGACGGCTCCACAAATTCCACAGCGAATGTCAAAATCGATTTATTGAAAACCAAGTTTGGTGATCGTGTTATCTCACGAAATGGTCCAGTCAATTGGACTCCTCAGTCGTGCGACTTGACGCCGTTAGATTATTTCCAGTGGAGCTACATCAAGTCTTCGTACGAATACCAAACGTGAAATTTCAGCAGTTTCGGCCGATTGATGCTTGTAAACCGTGGAAAATTGGGTTCAGTGTCTGGACTTCTGCAAGCGTGATCGTGGTGATCATGCTAAAGAAATCGCGTTTCATACATAATGGCTTCGAATGTACTTTCACAGGAATAAAAAAATTCAGTAACACCCCTCCCTCTTATTGAAAAGTCTGTTACCTGTACGAAATTCTACAATAAAGAGAATGTTTAAGGTTAGAACTTTTTTATTAAGTTACGCATTTTCGACGAGCTTACCATCGTATTGGCCATCAAATAATCAAAAAGTTCCAGACCTGATAGATTTTTTCATTGTGGGCAAAATATTCCGGAACTACTTGTCGATCAATCAGGGTTATGACCTTAACTCGGATCATTCTCCAATCTATTTAACCTATAGTGAAAGCGTCATCTTTAAAGAACAAACCGCGGCCTTGTATAATAAACGAACGGATTGGGAATACTTTAGAATGATCATGGAATGTTATGAAAGTAAATATGACTCTCTATTAAATACAGACCAGTTGGAATCTGAAATTTTACACTTTACAACAAGCATGCAGCACTCAGCTTGGAAAAGTACACCAGAATTAAGGAAAATTGCTGTTGACTCTCAATATCCCAATGATATAAAAGAAATAATTAAATTAAAGAGAAAGCTACGACGTAAGTGGCATCAAACTCGTTGCCCAGCTGATAAATCTTTTTTAAATAAAGTTTCTAAAGATCTTAATCGGAAAATTAAGAGGTTTAAAAATGAAGGTTTCGCAAAATATCTTCGGTCCCTAAGCGATGAAATAAATTCCGACTACTCTCTCTGGAAAAGTTGTAAAAGACTACAAACACCAGAAACTCAAGTATGTGCCGTTAAAATAAGTGCGATAGCTGGGGCAGAGACGATTCAAAAAAAAGCAGAAGTATTTTCGGGTTATTTAGCCAAATATTCTCCCCATATAAAACGTATAATTAAATACTAAATTAGTTATACGTAAATTATCCTACTGCTTCCAGTCAAGAAAGCGAAGAAATCTCAAGTTGCACTAGCAGTGAGCTAAGTGAAGAAATCAAAAATTTGAAAAACAAAAAATCGCCCGGTCACGACATGATTACTGCCGAGGTCTTAAAACAGCTTCCTCAAATAAGTATAGTAAAAATTACCAACATTATTAACGCGGCTTTTTGTCTTAAATACGTGCCAACTTATTGGAAAATTGCTGAACTTATCATGATTCCTAAGCCAAGGAAAGCAGGATATGATGTATCTTCTTACAGGCCCATATCACTTCTACCGATAATATCGAAGCTTTTTGAGAAAATTCTCATTAAAACGTCTCAATAAAATCATAGAACGAAAAAGCATAATTCCAGCGCATCAGTTTGGGTTTCGAGCTAACCATTCTACGATTGATCAAGTCCACAGGTTTACACACATTATTGAAAAAGCCTTTGAGGAAAAAAAAATTCTGTTCTGCCGTGTTTTTGGGTGTTGCAAAAGCGTTCGATAAAGTTTGTCACAAAGGACTCCTTTCGAAACTGAAACTGATTTTACCGAAACAGCATTATGACATCATAAAATCGTATTTATCAGATCGCTACTTTCGCATTAAATAAGGAGACAAATATTCTATTCTTAGGGAAATAAAAGCAAGAGTTCCACAAGGTAGTGTGTTGGGCCCTCTTCTTTATGTTCTATTCACGCACGATCTGCCAATAGACGGCAATTATACAACAGCAACATTTGCAGATTATACCGCGTTGCTTGCTGTTGGTAGTAGTGAACACGAGTCCACTACTAATCTCCAAAAAGCTGTGAATAAAGTCCTACAATGGGCAAAGAAATGGCAGGTAAAACTGAATGAAGCTAAGTCTGTACACATTGTTTTCACATACAACAAGATACAGCACTTACCAATTTTCATAGACGGTGCACGAATACCATGCTATAATTCCGCTAAATACTTAGGAATGACGCTTGACTTTAAACTACGGTGGAAAGTTCACGTAAAAAATAAACGTAAGGAGCTGGACATCCGACTTAAAAATTATAATTGGTTAATCGGTAACAAATCTGTGTTATCCATCGAAAATAAGTTACTTATCTATAAGCAAATACTCCGACCGATATGGAGCTATGGTGCACAACTCTGGTGATGTACTAACGAAAACAATAAGAAAGTCATCCAACAATTTCAAAACAAAGTACTAAGACTAATTGTCAAAGCGCCTTGGTATTGTAGATGTGCTGATATAGAGCGTGATCTAGGCGTGTACTCGGTTAGCGCAGAAATATTAAAAATTGCAACAGCACATAGTGCAAAATTGCTACAGCATTGTAATGAAGAAGTAGCCACGTTAACTTCTAAAGATGGACCACCAAGACGACTCAAACGCCTTATACCCAGCGATCTTTCAAATTAGCCAATACTTTCATAGTAGTTTTGTAATTATACGTTTAAGTCATATTCAAGTTGCTTGTTAGTTCTTTCTTTTTTGAACTAGTTGTAATGTATAAATAAAATTAAAAATTAAAACAAAAAAAAAAATAGTTCATCGTTCTTTATAACATAGAATGTTTTTTAGTTTGTTTGATTTATGTTCTACCAATTTCAGCAAAATATGTTCATCAGATTGTTGTATTTCTTCGGATAAATTTTCGTTTCAGTTTTCTGCTGTGAAAATTAGGCATATAGTTGAGAGTTTGTTTCATTGGAACCCATTAAACGCAGGTTGAAACTTTTAAACTCTCTATAATATTTCGGTATTATTGCGACAAAAAATAATATAATATATTTCATTTAAATTGTCACATGTTAATTCACACGTTCGCATTTGGGCAGGCATAGTCGCTTGGCGGTTCCTTTTTGCTTCTGAATTTCAATTTTTCCATATTCAAATAGCAATAGCAATATCAATGCGAAATAATAATATGAAATCAGCAACAAATAACTGCCGAAATAAAACTGAATTTGATTTCAAATTATTCGCGAATTGACACAATTGGAATTTGCATACCAATTAGCATATCACATTCTAGAGCGAGCCAGTCTGAACACGCCAAACGAATGGCAATTTTAAACTCATACCTGGACATACCATACATATGTATGTATGTACATGTATGTCTGCACGCACACTCATGCAAATCGATGGGAATAATTAGCAAGATCGCTGCTAAATTTTTATTGCACGCCAGGTTGGAGCAAAGCTAATGAGCAGACCTATTGTTGCACGAATACCCAGCAGCGCCACGCATATTTCCTTGTGTGCGTTCGATTGTCACGTCATTTGCGAGCAGCTAATTTGTATTGGACTTTAAAATAATTAGATTATTTAAACATAATTAACATATTGAAGAGGATGCGAGCGCTCACACAGACACTGTCACACACAAACATGCACGCACATGTGTGAATGGGAATAATCGAGAATTTATTTTTAACCGTTACCCGCGTTTATGTGTCGTTATCGATGTGTGTGTTGCCAGAAACTCCAAATATTCCCCAGCACAAGCTAATTCTAAAATATACATTCTAGTCTGGCATTCTAATTCTGGTTAATTGCATATTTGTTGAAATTCGCGATTTAAATTAATTATATTTTATATTTGAGCACACATTTAGCTGCCTGTCTGCCGCGCTCGACATTTGCTATACGGGTATGTGCATTTTCGCCAGTGACGCATGCATGCGCAGCAATACAAGCCAGTGCTGAAATATTTCGGTTTTAATGAACGCATAATAAGTAGATAATTAATTGTCATCGGCAGTGTGTTAAGCGAAAATATAACAGTTTATGCTGTTTGGAAATATTCGAATCCCTTTGTTGGAAGAATTGTAATACCCGCAATTTTAGTAAGAAACATGAGATGAGCTCAAGGCTTTTTGATATTATTCTTATTGGCCCAGGATCTAAATATTCAAACATTCCACTGCTAAAGCTTCAAACAAAGTTTAAAAATAATTACTCAGTTCACCGTGTTTATTAGTAGTTTGATTGAAAAGGAAAGTAGTGAGAATTCAAGTAGAAAATTTGGAATCGCAGAAGATAACCCGATTTAACGGAAATGTTCTAGCCTTCGAAGTATTCAAAGACAAGAAGTTTGAACAACACCATTGCTTCCAACAACTCATAAAGTAGCTAAACTGTCTTTCAACGCTTTTTAATTTCGAAATAGCGTATGTAATAATTACAATATTTACGAGGTTCAAAACACTCGGTTATGTTCACTAGACTCCCCATTTGAATAGGGCCAAACATGAACATTGAAGCTATCAAAACTTAGGTGCATTTTTTTAAGCACAAAAGGGAATACAAACTGTTAACCTATCCGGTCAGTTCAAATGGCAGCCACATGATATAGTGGTCACTTATCGACAGTTCGGGCAAATGAGCAGCTTGCTAGGGAGAAAAGCGCGTTTGCAAAATTTTGTATATAGTACAGTAAAAGATAGGGAGACACGACCCTTTTCGACGTTTCCTTAGTGGCAACCTTAATGCTTGTAGCCTGTTCAAAAATAATGTATTTTCCAAAGTTGGCAGGACTGTTGGTGATTATAATGCCAATATGAACACGATCCGTCAACAAGTTTGTTTACAGCAGCTGCTTAAGTCGTTACACCTCAGTAGTGCGTTGAGATTTTTCAATGGATAAGAATGTCGAACAAAGAATTTGTCCCAAATTTTGTATTTCTAAAAGGTTCACGGTGCTTCAGTTTTACCAAAAACACAAGACTACGTGTGGTATAAAACATTCAAAGACGGTAGAGAGATTGTTAAAGACATGCCTCGTTCTAGATGACCATATCGAAAATCGTCAGGTAAGTGTTAGAAAGATGGCAAGAGAGTTTGACATCTCTCGTGAGTCCGTTCGAATGATTTTGGTGGATATTTTGGGTATGAAACGCGTTTTTACTCGACTCGTTTCGATAAAGCCGGTTTTTTATGAGTTGGACATGCAAACAAGTTAACAATCATCCAAATGGAACCCGTTTTCAGTCGATCGAAAAGATAAAAAAAATTGATTATCTCGAAAAGTGCTTACCAAAAAAGCTTCATTGGCATAAGTGTATTACATCTGGAATATCCATTAGTAGTTCAATAAAAATCTTACAGCCCTTTCGAGATTGTGTGTGCCAATATTTTATATAATTTCATATTTCTCAATGTAATTTTTGTAATCAATCGTTGCGTATTGACTTATTTACATAAAATGAACAAAGCAGTTCTATCCTGGGAAAGCCGCGCTCTATATAATGCCCCACAGAAGCCTGCCAGCGTCTACCTCATGCCTACTTCCCTGCACCTTCTACACGTGTCACAGTTAATTATGATCATATGGCTCGTATGTGATGCCAGTAAGATGTGAGCTGTGACTAGGCCAAGCAACCATCCTGCTGTTCTCCAGAGACTATGTGAGTGTTTTCTTTCGGGGCTTTTGTACATGATCTTGGTGATCCTGCATGTCCATAACGTATTTAATTTCGGAAATTTTATTGCGTTTTCCGGAATTTCTTTGTGACTGAATTATTAGTATATATAAAGTTGCTTTCCGGCAGCTACTACGTCTATTGCTTCCCTGCCCCTAAGGACATTTTCTGATGTATTGCGATGTGATATTATTGCCTTAATTGCCGTCTGGATATCGACATATTCATTCATGTTTTTTTTTATTTTTGCGTTCTAAACTATCTCAGCCGTTTTCCGGCTGCCACTGCATTAGTCATTTTTCATCCGTCTGTATAAATGTTATAAGATCTACTATGAATCGCATGCTCCTGCACTATCCATCCTCTGAAACTTTCTTGAGAAAACTACGTGGTGCAGCTGTTGGAGTGGTTCTAAGTATTCCCGTTAAACAGAGAGCAGTCGCTGATTACGCTGCATATGTTTTCTATTTGAAATTTCGCTGACAGCAATGCACCACACCACATTAAGTTCCCACATCAGTTTGCTGTTCAAAATTACTCTCAGGTACTTGACCTCCATGACGGAATTCCTTCTTGTAGATAGGAACCTCGAATAGGAATTCGAAACCTTCTTTTAAATAGTACCATCGCTGTATGACCCTTAGAACTTTCCCGTCACTACAGTAGTTATGTTGTTTTGGATGCTTTCCTTTCAAATTTTTCCGAAAGCTCATTAGCTACAAGTGACCTTATGAGTGGTGACAATACAAGCCCTTAAGGAGTTCCTGTTCGCTCTAATCTGAACAGTTTGGCTTCGTTAATCCGCCCGCAGCTTCTTTTATCCATGCCATGATGACTTGCTCTATCCTGGCTATGATATGCTCCCACTTTTATCAATAAAGATATCCCGAAAATATTCAGTAGGCTATAAAGCTGTTTTTAAATTTAGGCTTAGCGGATGAAATGCAGTCTCAATTGATTTACCCTTCGTAAATGAATGCGATTAGACTTCTTGGTCTAAAATCTGTCGAGTAAAGGCGGACTCCTTCCCCTGCATTCGGTATTATTACGATATGTAAACAAAGGATAGGTACAGAATTAAGCTTGAAAGGTGCTTCGTATATTCTGATCAGGTAAAGTCTCTGCGCTGTTGAAACATTCTGCGTCATGGGTGGAAAAATACTATCCATACCAGGAAATTTAAATGTTTCGAAACCTTCGAGTGTCCAAAGTATTTTGTTCTTCCTAAACCTACCTCGGTTGTCTTACTAACATATTTCATATTACTATTTCCTGTACAGATCATAGTTAGTATTCTTACCTTTTCTGAAGGTTAAACTTTTATAGAGGGTTGAGAATTCTGCTTGAAATCTCACATACCTATGTTGAGAAAACTAGAAAGCGATTATTTTGCTAGTATGCATTGTTACATCAAATATGTTCTTCGAAGTAGGGCCAATATACATATATTAGCTCCTTCCCTGGATAGCTACAGCTATGTTGCCAATCATTATAAAGCTTTGTAAAACCTAACCTCTTTACCATCGCTGTATAACAAGGTATAAAGAGTAGTGTCTCATTCTTGCCATCTTTTACAGCTACTATAATCAGGTCATCTTGTTTTTTAATCAATATGTGACTGTATGCTTTTCTTTACCTGTATGGTGCTCTTACCTTGTTTGTTGCACTCGAAAAGTATGCATAGCATATTTGCGACTTGAGTTCAGATTCCATGTTTTTCGAGGCTATCCATTCTTTGAGGACTAAAGTCGCAACTTAGCCGATCATTAAGGGCTTGTTTTCGCTGGTCGTCGCTGCCGCCATGGATGTTGAGTACGGCGGGTCGATTTAAAAATCGCCCATTGCTCTATGAAAATCATATGCTAGGGATCAAAGTAAGAAACTTTGCCAAAGGAACCATACCTCTAAAACGAATTTTGATGTCCCCCAATTTGGGTCAAACCTTTGGGTAGGGGCAAATTTTGAAAAATCCCACTTTGACCCATTAGAGAGCTCCAATCGAGTCCAAATGTATGACCGACCCCCACTAACTTTTGACGGCCGATCCATCCATGCCAGTGGCACACCCCCTGGAACTCCCCTGGGGGGTTCCCCATACAATCATTTCAAAAAATCACCATTTTTGGTGATTTACATGAAAAAATCAGCTAAATTGCTATGTTTTTTCTTTATTTTTATTTATTTACTTATAATAATATCTATTTTTTCTCTTAAGAAATTTATTTAGTCAGAACATATGTAAATGAAAAAATTAATTTAAGTGAGTTATAGAAAAGAAACAAAAAAAATATATTGTTTGAAGTCTTTTTTACTTTCAAGTCTGGGCAATTTCGCACGGCTCTCTAATGTCGTCGCCATAACAGCCTCTACATTTTCCGGTATAACCCGTTTGGAAACGCTGGCTAGCAATTGAACATGTCGTTCCGTTCCTTGTATGGGTGATGGAATTTTTGGATCATTAAACGGTGGATCATCTTGATTTAAATATTCTTTCAATGTATCGTACGGAATGCTTCGCGTGAATGGTGGTTCAAATACGATATTTATATCATTCAAATTGATCATTTCCGTATAACTTGTGCAATTAAAGTTTATATCTGGTTTTTTATAAACTCTAAGTTCCATTGGCTCGTCAACATCGGTTCGATAAGCTAGAATTTTCTTGATGGCACAGTCGCGCTTTTCTTTCCTATCATCAAACAACATTGATGACAAGTTATTTTCCGAATGCGCATTAAATGAATTATCTTTACTTGATTGACAATTTTGCGTAAACGAGGTTCTAGAAATCGTGACCAACCAATGAACTTGAACAATAATGCACTGCCGTACACGACAGAGCTGTAATACTTGATATTGAAGTACATTGGCACATAACATTTAATTATAAATTCAACCAGAATTCTTAAATTTGCATCTGGATTTTCCGTTGTCACATATAATCGCAATAATTTAGCGGCCTTGGTGAGCCATTGAGAATGTACAATTTTCCCTGGTTTGATGTTAGCCGGATCCACCGGAACCACGCCGCTAAAAATTGCATGGGCCATGTCGTATAAGTACTTCGAATCGGTGGAAAATTCTTTTTTTCTGGAGCAGGGGGCATATTTTGCAACTCAATTTTCTGGAAGCCGTCCACAACCTAAAAATATATAATAATAAAGTAATTAAAAATGGTTGACAATTATAATAAATTATATACAATTATAATAATTAGTGATAGCAATAACTTACCGGAAGAGTTTCACAAGTTTCGATTTGACGGCTCAGTTTTCCGGTTGCCGATCTTGGTCCAGTGCTGGTTGATTTATCCAAAGCTTCAAACAAATGCCGAAACGGAAGTTCGTTGAAGTGTAGAAGGCAAACAAACCAATGCAATGGTATTTTTAACAGCAATTCGAATCGTCGTATAATTCACCGTGTGGGCCAGTGTCTGTTGGCTCACTCTCAGTGCATATTCCAATTAATGTATCCAGTGATATATTTTTATCGTTGAAAAAACCATTTAATTTGGTTGTTTTGTATTCAGCGGTTTCATGTTCCAGTCTTACGTAACCAATCAATTCAGAATTGGGTTCTCTCAAAATAACAAGATGAGGTTCTTTTACCATCCTAGTATGATACTTCTCATCAATTTTATCTATCGTTAAAGTATCATCGTTTCTGCCATCGAATGAAAACGCTAACAAATTGGTATCATCTAACCGTTTGCGAAGCACTTCTTGTCTGCATTTCTCTTTTTCTCTGCGAACTTTCGATTTATCCATGATGAGAGGTTTCCCATGCTTATCTTTAATTTTAAAATCTTGCAAAAGAGCGGTTCCCAATGCTGATGCTACACATGTTATTTCAAAAAAATTTGGTGGCACACCAAATCTGTCACATACCAAGGCAAAGTTAAAACAATCGTATCTCTCTGTGTATTGTGAACTTGTGCTTCTATCCATATCTTCTTGAACCGGTGGCGGTGCGTATGTTGAATCATCGGGATCTTGGTATGTTGGCATTGATGACATAGACGTTGCTCCTTGCTCTTCAGTTTCCATCACAAATGCATTCCTTGTTAGTCTTCTCTGATTATGTTGATCGTGCATGAACTCTTTGAGGCGTTCGGGAACCCAGCCGCATGCACATGGAGCTGCCTTCAAATCGCATTTATGTACATGTTCCAATGTAAAAAATTGTTTCCAGAGATTTTACCTACTCTGTAAATTGTTGGGTGTTGTTTCTTCTCTTGATTTGCTCTTGATACTTGTCAAGCAATTTATTCAATTTATTACATACACTTTTTTTCACCATTATTTCCATACCAAGTTTTTCCCAAATTCCAAGCAACTTATCTTGTACTTGAATAGTGAATGATTTATGGGAAAACTTTTTTTGTTCTGTTTTAGCACGTTCGCTTAAGTAAAAATAATATCTCAAGATATCCAGATGGGTTGGTAAATTAAGATCAGTCAAATCAGTAGACACACCAAAAACAGTAACATCATGCTTGAGTATATGACTCATTGGGTTTACGATAGTTGTTGATGCAGTTGCTTCATCTTGTGGTGTAGAGGATGGTGGATTCATTGTAAACTTTTTGATTTGGAATGGTCCTTTTCACTTTTTATTTTTTTTGAAATACCATAGTGGTTATTGCTTTAGTTCTCCTCACTTTCAGAGGTAATAAGAATGAAATGGTAATTTCAATTCTATTTCAAAATTTGCCCCTACCCAAAAGTTCGACCCAAATTGGGGGACACCAGAATTCGTTTCAGAGGTATGGTTCCTTCGGCAAAGTTTCTTATTTTGATCCCTAGAATACGGTTTTCATAGAGCAATGGGCGATTTTTTTGCCTCCCCACAAATCGACCCGGCCTTGTTGAGGGTTCTTTCGATCGAGTTTGATGTTTCATCGTTGTATTTTTTCCTCAGTCGTTTCGCCGTTCCCACTGTTTGACTTTCAGTGGACCACTGACCTTTGGCCATTCCTTCCTCGATTTACTTTGCGAATCTCGAATTGGTGAATTCCCTGCAAAGTTTTTCCTACATGTTTGCCATAGCCCAAGCCAATTTTTGTCCCCTTCGTCTCTCATTCGGTTGGACTTGCAGGTAAGCCTTTCATGGATTTTCACCGCTGGTTTGAAGGTCGCTTTTTATTTCAATCCCTCCTTACTGAATCTTTTTCGTCGACATGGCACTTTTGGCCTCCTCACGGAAGCATAGCAAAGCTGCCTCTTCCATAGTGTATTTTAATGGTTGCTAGGATAAATATCTTAATTTTTTTAACTAATTAGCAAATGCAATTAAGCTCTGAGCTTAAATTTTTATCAAGTTCATTTCTGTGGAAAAATTCAATAACATTTTACCACGTTCTTACTTAACTCCGTGTTTGTATTATTTAAGATGTAAGTATGTGTATATACATACATATGTGCTCATGCATGTGGCCATATGTGTATGGAGGCGTCTAAGAAACCGCTGCCATAAACACTCCCAGCCAGTTTAGCACTTCGAAAACCAATTAAGGTCGTAATTCTTCACACGTCCGTCAAATTCTCGATGTGCGGGTATAAAGTGAATCCAGCACTTGCGAGTATTTACCCTAAACGTTATCCCTTTTCTTGTAGGATGCGGTAGGGCAAGAAGCTTTGGTTTGTTTATTTTTTCGACTTTTTTCCGGTTCTTGTTGTTCTGGTAAACTTATTTCTCTTCCGCCTGTTAATCAAAATAATGCAGCTCAGCTATCCGCACGTCGCTTTAGCAACAGTACGAAGATTATTTGAACCTAACGCAGCAAACAGTGAGACTGCCCAGCAGGATGCTGCTGATGACTTAAATGCTGTGAGCAACAAATGCAAGAACAACACTATTCTTAAACTTGCTACTTTCATTAACAGCTGTGTTTCTTGCCCTTTAGTTTTCATCCTTGTTGTTGTTGGCAGTCAGCGTTAGTAGCAGTTGTATACATGTGCATATCTATGTATGTGTGTACAATCTTGGCAGGAAAGGAGTAAGGCTGATTTTTAAGCGATATTGAGTGGTATTAAGACAAACTTTCGCAATTATTGACGCTCACAAATATATGTATGTACATTTGTATATAACATACATATATTTAATAAAATGTATGTAAGTTTTTTTTATATAAAAACTAGTGAATGCTTCGCCTTGATAAAGTCTTTCCAGTTAAATAGCGCACTGTTAGCCTCTTCATATGTACATACTTGTATGTAATAAGTTGTCAAAAAAGTCTTGCGGTATTTTTGCTAGTTGGCGCTGAAAGCGCGTGGTTCTAGTTTTATTCGTCGCATCGGGTCATGCTATACCTTTTTGGAAAGCTCATTTCACGCGCTAACACGTGTTTGATTGATTGTCGTTTCTTTTAAGTCGTTCGTGAGTTATAGCGTCGCAAACATGGAGCAAAATAATGAGAAAATACGGCATATTTTACAGTACTACTACGATAAAGGCAAACATTCATTTCAAGCCACCAATAAAATTTGTGCAGTTTATGGACCCGATACAGTTTCCATTTCCACCGCACAACGATGGTTTCAACGTTTTCGTTCTGGTGTAGAGGTGGTCGAAGATGAGCCACGCTTCGGAAGGCCTGTCGTCGAAAATTGCGATAAAATCGCTGAATTGGTCGAAAGAGACCAGCATAGTAGCAGCCGTAGCATCGGTCAAGAGCTGGATATGAGTCATCAAAAATTCATTTCAATTTCAATAAAAACAAAAATTCAATAAAAATACCGCAAGACTTTTTTTGACAACCTTATATAAACAAAAGATGGATAGGAGAAAACTGAGAAAAAATATTGAGAATTTCAGTTTTTATGTTTCATCCTTTCTATAGATCAAATATTCTGAGTGGGTTAGACAAGTCTAGAATAAAAAAAAATATTTGTTTTTACGTCAAGTATAATTTAGGGTGCTAAAACATTATTCTTAATGTTTTCACTGTTCAATGATCGCTGTATTGTCAAAGCATTCCGACCAGACCGCTCAATTGAGAAAAACTTTAAACAATTTTCTCGAAATTCCATTTGTCAAATCGGACGACATCTCCGAGCATTGCTAGCTGTTTACAAACTCAAATGTACCATATGTTTTTTACAGCCTTAAATGGAGAATTTTTCTTTAATTATTGTCAAATTTTTTAGCCTTTGAGAGTGTCCTAACTCTTATTTAAACATTTTATACACTGGAGATGCTGGTATCAACCTGCAGCAAATACACCAACAAAATTGATTTTTAACTGGCCAAGTTCTGTTATACTTACTTGAAAATAAGACAATACACAATAGCAGTATAAACAACCAACAAAAACTGATAATGGTGTAAAGCTGGTGGAAATGGAAAAATGAATTTTTCAGTAACAAAGCTCGATTCACCTTGAATACTGCTCCACTATACTATAGTTCACTTATTTTAAAGCCTGCCGTGCTCTCTTTACTTTGCCACATTCATTAGTTAGCGATGCTTTCGCGCAGTAATATTTTCGAAGTCTATTGGCTATTTTTATTTATTTTTCGGCGAGAAGCTTGTCTGTTTACTTACCTTTGGCGTGGCATGTTAAACACTAACGGTAAAGTATTAATATATATTTTGAGTTACACACACAAGCATATATATAGATATACATATATAAAAGAGTACACTGAAGTCCGTGTAACTAATTGGAAACTACTTACGAACTGGTGTGGACCACACACCGAACTAGTCTTCCAACTCTTCGTATGGGACAAACTCATAATTGGAGTTAATTATCAGATTTGGGTCAGAAACTTGATCAGTCTGTACAAGTTCAAAAAGCAAGCAATGAAACTTTGATCTTATTACTGATCTCATTAAACATATTAATTGTAAAGCTGTCTGTAAATCGTTATAACCTTACAATTTCCTTCAAGTTAGAATTTCTTTTTGTAAAGTGGTTATTTGTTGGTTAGTTCCATGGTTTACTGAAAGAGAAAGAAGAAAGCTGGTAGAAAGGGTATTAATAAAGCAATCAACTCGTAAGGGTAACTTGTATACCCAGTTTACTCCAGAGTTGATAAATTGTTCCAAATTGTCGATAGCGATGCCTGCGATTCCAACAGATTGCTTCAATAAAATTATGACAAATGTATCGGACAACAAATTACCTCTATACCTACCTCTTCCCGACGACGTTTTATGTTTTAAGTAAACGAACGGCAACTAATAGAAAATATCGATTTTAAGGGGTTACATGGTTTCTTCGCGTAAAAAATTTCGACAATTTTTTCTCATTGAAATATGAATGAATATTTTTTTATAATTGTTACAAACATACACTATTGACAAAGAAGATCTGAAATTTTTGACAAAAAATATTTTAACTCAGCCATTGCGACGCCGTTCTCGATGAACCACGGGAAAAAAGATTCATGTAAAATGAAAAGAACGTGTTTTAGTTAAAACTTTAACTTAGAACTTGGACGAAGGAAAAAAAACCTGAAAATTTATTTTTTAGCAGACATACGGCCCACTTAGCCTAGCTAGCATCGAGCGCAAAAGTTCTCAAGGGTGTATCTCCGAAACTATTACTTGGATCAATCAATCAAAATTTAGGACAATATTCTAGAGAGATGTTGTACAATTTAATAACATAATAAAAAACGAGTTTTTGACACCCCTAAATCCATGTAACCCCTTAGACAATACAGACTTTTAAGCTTGGTAGTCCAGAGTACATACTTGTAATTATGGTTAAATAGTTTCTAACAAACTTATGGATTTTTCTAAAATTTAGAAAATTTAATAAATGCATTTGACGAATGAACTTCAAAAATATTTATTTTATAGCCTGTAAATTTATTTAATTAATTTAGATAAATAATATAATATTATATAATGATATTTTCAATAATTCCACACATTTGTTCACTGATTATGAAGAAATTTTTTGTGGACTTCTCTGCATATAAAGGTCTTGTAGAATCACTTGTTCTTTCTATTTAAGAGATATAATTGATCAAATATTCAGCAATGACGTGTTTTTCGTTCGTGAATAGAAAATGCTGCCGAAATCGCAAAGTGGGAGTCCTCTAGTTGACGTTACGTATATACGTGAGCATAGGTTGAATTTAAATCGCTAGAGTATCTCGTTTCGAACTTGCTCATTAAACTATTGGGTAACATTGTGACCATTTAAACTTGCGCTTTACCCATTGTGCCACGGACAGACCTCGCCTTGCTTTCGAACTGTACTATGTACATTTAGTAGGTATTCAGCTGCTGCGGCAGCGGTAAAGAGCTGCAGGAAAAAATCAAATAACTTTCGCAAGTTTTTGATGCTTCAAAAACTCATTAAAAAGGATTTGACACGTGAGAAGCGAAAGTTTGTTTGTTATATTTTCTTATTAGTTTTCCACAACCTACACACGCTTATAGACCAGTGTCTTGCTGCAGGCCGAGCACTGCTATCCATCGATAGGTTGCTCGATAAACACTTACGCACACACACATACACACCGACAGGAAATTAGCACACATACTTACTTTGAGCAATGTATGTGAGAGTATATAAGCTTGTGCATGTATTTTTAGCGAGCACGGACAGCTGCTCATTTGGACGACAGCGGTACAAAAAACAAACTCTGATATACTTGTAGACGCAGATTGGCTTAGCACAAAAAACAAGCGAAAGGAAACTGGAATTTAGCGCCAGAAGCCGTCATCCTTCGGTTGATTGACAGCTGTGCCAAAAAGAAAATATACTTTCTTATTAAGATATTTGAGATTTGATGATGTTGAAATATCTGCACGCGCTCGCACATACCTGGAAATTACAGATAACACCACAAGAAGTATTAAATAAAGGAATGTATGGGTTCTCTGTCTGAATGCAAGCAGAGACTATGGAGTCCTATAGGTTATGCTAACACATTGGCACAGCCACAACTCAAATGCAGACGTGCTCAGCCGTTTTAATGTTTATTTTTTCGCCTCTCGCATCGCCGCTCATATCATCTTCGGTAATTTTGTCGTATTTTTAACGTTTTCTTATTTTCGCTCGAACTGCGCAACCTCGCTGCTGAGCCTTTAAGCCGAAATGAAAGACGTGATGATGTTGGCAAGCGCACAAAATAATTTCCAACTTTTATTTGGCTTTAGCAGACCACAATGGCGATTAGTAACTTGCTAAATTATTCTTTGATTTTCGTACGCTCTTTCATTAACATTTCGTTTCTTTTGTTGGGTTTTATTTTATTTCATCAGCAGCGAGCTTAATTAACAGTTAATGCCAGATATATGATGATTGACCCATGATATCGGCTAATTAAAACCATTAGTGTAACCTAGCTAAGTTTGCTGTGAGATTGGCGGCAGTGTCGATTATGTGGTTAAGCATTTGCTTCCTTTTTCTGAACTTATTAATAATCATAATTATTAACTAAATATAAAGCAATCTTCTGGTTATGACAGGGAACTCGCCTCATACTTCCGATATTAAGTGATGCTGCTAGAAAAAAAGTTTGAAATGTATGAAGGATAATTTTTGAGTTTATTCTAGTCTTTAGAACCAGTTTTAAAACTTTTGCACAAACAGATAAACTTTGGGTATTTATCCACTGGGAGTCCTAATATTGAAGGCGCGTGGTGTTTTTAAAAATATTTTAGATTAGATATTTTAGATCATATACAAAAAACGTTTCGAGTGCCTACGGGCACAGTTGAAGAAGAAAATGGGTTCAAAGAGCGAATAGAATAATTTGAATTTGACTTATAGATTTCAGTACTCATATTAATTGTAGATCAAATAGCATGAGGGGCATTGCATTTCAAAGTAAATATAATATTAAAGAACTTTATATGTATGAAAGTCGCCTATGTAGTTAATTCAATCAAACCCCAGAACGGCTGTACAATTTGTAGCAACCTGCATTTTACGTCTGCGGTAGATTACTTCCTTAGTTATCTTCTAATAAGTAGAGCTAATACTGCGGCTTGGAGCATGGACTCGGAGTTCAAGCAAGTGTGGAAAGTTCTCTGATTGCCATTTACTTGGGAATGGTCAGAAACGATTCTTTTACATATGGCTCAAGCAGCTCACGACTTCAGGTCTTAGACCAATTATCCTCTGGTAGCCAAAGAACATCCGTTTTAAGGCGAGCTAAAGTGAGAAGGCGGACCATTTCCATCAGGGTTGTGTGCTGGGCGTAAAAAACGCCCCCAACGAAAAGAAAACAACAGAGTCGCAAGAGCTGACATACACCCTTTTCAATTTTCTAGCCTGCTGAACGGCAGTAAAAGTATAACACCGAAAGATGCTGAACCTGATTTCCCAATTGGTGACAATGGAGCGGAAGTTCGGCTGCGCGACCATAAAGAACTTCGAATAGCAATTACCCGCCTGAAGAACAATGAAGCGGCAGGGGCCAATGGATTGCCGGCCTAGCTATACCAATAAAGCGGCGAAGAACTGATACGGAGCCTGCAGCAGCTCCTTTGTACAGTACGGTCGGACGATAGCAATTTTTTGCTCTGCTCAATCTACAAAAGGGGAGACTCCACAATCTGCACCAACTACCGTGGGATAATCATCCTCAACATCGTGTATAAGGTTCTATCGAGCGTATTGTATGAAAGATCACAGCCCACCGTAAGCAAACTGATTGGACCTTATCAGTGTGGCTTTAGACCTGGAAAATCAACAACTGATCAGATATTCACCAGGCGCAAAATCTTGGAAAAGACCCTTGAAAATAGAGTTGACACACCACCTTTTCGTCGATTTCACAGCTGCTTTTGACAGCAGGAAGAGGAACTGCCTTTATGCCACGATGTCTGAATTTAGTATCCCCGCAAAACTGGCGGGGTACGCTGACGTTGAGCAACACCAAAAGCTCCGTCAAGAACGGGAAGGACCTCTTCAAGCCGTTCTATACCAAACGAGGTTTTACACAGGGCGACTCCCTATCGTGTAACTTTTTCAACTTACTTCTGTAGAAAATAATTCGAACTGCAGAGCTAAACAGAGAATGCACATTCTTCTTTATGAGTGTACAGCTGCTGGCATATGCCGATGATATTGATGTCACTACCCTGAACACCAGCGTCGTTAGTTCTGCTTTCTCCGGACAGGATAAAGAAAGGAAGCGAATGGGTCGACCTCAAGACGAAATATCTCCTGTCATAAAAAAAAACGGTCTTTGCACTCGCGACTAGGCTTCAACGTCTCTGTTGACAGTCATAACTTCGAAGTCGTAGATAATTTTGTCTTCTTGGAACCAGAATTAACCAGAACCAGAAGAATTATAAAATCAAACTGTTTGGTCCTTCGAGCCGGATTGTTGCTTGAGCCAAAATATTCTGCGGCTGTGAATCGAGGCACAGCAAGGTCAACCATGCGACCAAAACAATTACCTCCAACGATTTTTTTAAAGAATAAAAACAGTTCATTAAAAAAATAGTTGAAATGTCGAACACTGCGGACATGTTACAAAGGAGAGGAGAATGAAATATTTCTCAGCTCAGTGAAGGTCTTTTCATTTCCCCCCAACAGTGGTAAGGTTTGATAAAATCTTCATTGAGTTTTTAAAGTTTGATCTTACAAATCAAACAGTTTGATTTTATAATTCAAACATTTGGTCCTTCGAGCCGGATAAGTAGCTCGAGCCAAAATTGTAAGACCTGTATGAATAAAATACAGGCAATATATGTAAAAGTCCTATTATATATGTATGTATACAGGCAATATAAAAGCCCTGTTATTTACACAGGCGAATTAGTAAAGAAATTGTAAGACGGGTCCATATTCCCGCATATTTACATATATGATCACATAAGCCGTTTTAGTACGAAACTAAACGCTGTGTAAATACTGTTATTTAAAAAAATATTCTGGGGCTGTGAATCGAGGCACAGCAAGGTCAACCAGGCGACCAAAACAATTACCTCCAACGATTTTTTTAAAGAATAAAAACAGTTCATTAAAAAAATTGTTAAAATGTCGAACACTGCGGACATGTTACAAAGGAAAGGCGTTCTACGCGTAGAAGGTATCACTTTTGAGAAGCTGCGCGTAGAAGATATTAGATTTGAGAAAATAAATCTAGATTATATATGGAGGAGAGCTGAAGATAATAGGAAGCAAATCCAGGAGCTCGGAAAAGGAAATAATTTCCAAAGAGATGGCCATAAAGGCTGGAAGAAATAGCCCAACTGATAAAATGATAGACCTCATAGAGCAGGCAATTGAAAAAAGATCGGAAAGAATTCGATCTACAGTTGCAGAGGCAAAAATAAATATAAATATTGGAGACGAAACTGACATCGAATTTTACGAAAACCGTCTCAAGGTTTTATGGAGCTACATGGAGAAAAATATCGACGAATTGACGATGAAGTACAACAAGCCATGTAATATTTTAGAATTAGAAGATCTTTCCTTTGAAGTCACCGATACTTTGCGGGTATTAAAAAAACAAAAGGAAATGAACTTGGAAATCAACTTAAAAAAATGGATCTGGAACCGCCTGATGAAAGGCAAAATGTAGAAATGGCAATTAAAGACGCTGACGATCAAATATTTAAATCTCAACAAAGCCTTTTTGTAAACCTTACCTCTGGTGGGGGGAATTCAAAACAATGTTTTGTTGAGTGAGAAATCTTTCATTCTGATTTTATTTAGAATTTTCACTTATTTATATACAATTTTAAGAACTATCTTAACTATCTTAATATATGTGTATGTGTGTATGTTCATATGTACACACATATGTAGCATATTGTTTATACTACATGGTATGGTATTGTTTTTCAAGTCACACATGTTGTGTGACCTTGGATTGTTTTTATGTGGTTGTTTACAGACAGTTATACAATGTATTCTAAGAACCCATGGATTATCATGTGTAAACATCTTACCTCCTTTGTAATGTTATGTGTTATTGTCTGTTGAATGCTATTAGTTTGCATGACAATGCATTTTAAGTATGTGTTTATGTTTATGTGCATGTATGTTTGTATATTTGAACATAGATATCTAATAATGAGTGGACTGTATCAATAGTAAGATTTAATAATATATAAACGTTTTTAAATATAGTATTTTGTTGTCCGTCCTTTGGCAACTCAACGAACATGTTCAATTTTGAACAACCCGCGTAAGCGGTGTTTACGCCAATAAAGAAGAAGAGTATTTAATGTAAAGCCTTTGATATTAGCGTACAACCTTGTTTTAGATTCATATAGCCCATCAAGGATAAAAACTTATGTAATGATCAATTTTTTTCCGAAATTATGTTAAACAACACAATGTTGAACCTTAACTTTTATTGCTACGAAGCTAGAATATCCTCCGCAAATGAAAGAAAGTTCCTTGCAAGAACTTCATTCCGATCATTCAGTTTGTACGGTAGTTATCTGTTATAGTGGCCCGATAACCGCGGTTCCGACAATTGAGGGAATTCTTTAAAAGAAAGGCACGTGTGCAAAATTTCAGAGAGATATTTTATAAACAAATGGACTAGTTCATGTATATTAATTAATCTGGCAACCCTTCTCGTGCTCAGCTGTAAATTTGGTGCTCTGGCGAATTTATTTAATTTATATTTAAAATTTTATTGTGAAAATTTTTGTATTAAGTGATCTTTTAAGATAAGTATCAGTGTTATATTGTGCTAGTGAAGCAATTGATTTTACTTTAATTCTGTTCTGGCTAATTTTAATTTATTGTGCTGAGTCATTTTCAATTTGTTTTTGTTGCTACATTTTAAATAGTGCAATTGTTAGTGTTAATTTATATTGCTTACTTAAATTTCTTTCTTGTTTTTATTCATTTCCATCTTTGTCCACAGCTGATCGTGAGTTTCTTACTTTTCGTGTGTTACAGTGCATCACAAACTGCTCGCTACATTGGTTGTTATCTTTGATAACTTACTATTTTATTGCATTCATTTGTTATAAATATTTTTGTCATCGCGCTTTTTGCTTTTATTATTTAACATTTTTTATATTTTTGTTTAATACTGTTTTTGTTCATTATGACTTGTAACTTTCCGAACTGCTCTGTGAAAAGCGAGTTTCTTCGCTATGTTTCTTGTTGGCTTTGTGATGGGCTTGCCCATCTTAAATGTGCTGGACTGACAGGTAGGATTTTGGATTCCATTCTTGACAGTAAGGGCTTGCGCTGGTCTTGCTTGAAATGCAGACCAACTGAAATTGATTTTGGTTTAAAGTTTTTAAACAGGCGCGCAATGCAGGTTTCAAGGAGATTGGTCGAGAGCTTAAACCCTTATCGAAAAATTTAGGCATTATGAAACGCTGTTTCAATCATTTCAATGCCTAAATGCTCAGGATGAGAATCTTAGAAACCTAAATCGCAAACGGGTCTGTCTGATGAAGATACCACTGTATCTTTCTAAAAAGTATGCCCCAATTCGCTATTGATCTCATAAATCTTGCATCCTCGTCCTCAAGGCGAGAAGGTTTCGGTCTGCTCAGGACACAGAGAAAACTTTGTTACTGAATACAAGTAGCAGGAAAACTTCTCAAGATTCCGCTTCCAAATACCACCAAGTCAGCTTAATAAAAACCAGTGGTAATACGCTCATGAAAAAAAAAGCAATTTTTATCTCGAGACTTGCTGGCGGATACCACAGTCGAGGATATAAACAGTTACATCTTCGTCGAAATTAAAAACGGTAGATACAGACATCCATCAAATTTAATTTCAAATACAACAGGGATATTTCCTCGTTTTAAGATCGACGTATCCGCTGACAATTTTCAATTGATACTTGACAACTCATTCTGGCCATCTGGGGTCTTTGTGCGCGCATTCGAGCACAAACGTGAAAAGCCCCCTGTAGTTATCACTAAAATGCCAAGAAATCCCGTTGATACAAAAAACTAATTAACAATAATTCGCTGATTGTTTATTATCAAAATGTTAGAGGGCTTAATACAAAACTTACTGATTTGTATCTAAATAGCATTCATTGTAACTTTAATATCATTGCTTTGACAGAAACTTGGCTAATGCCCCACATTTTTGATAACGAAATTTTCAACAGCGAATTCGAAATCTTTAGATATGACCGGCTGAACAGAAAAGGAAAGTGGCGTCTTATTTGCTGTTCATTCTTCAATTCCATCTGAAGAAGTCGATGTTCCTGTATGCAGACTTCATTGAATTTAGCAAGTGCATTCATATTTGCGCTAATAGTGGCCATATCTACTAAACATTGTCTTATATACCGCCTCACTCTGACATATCTGTATATATGCAGCATGCTTCATTAATAAGTAATGTTATTCTCAATGGTTAATGATACTGATTCCATGATTGTTTTGGGAGATTTCAACTTACCGTGCGTATCATGGAAATCTATTGATGATTATACCATTCCTATTAGTACTCGCTAATGTTTTAACGAGTTATTAGATAAAATGTCGGAGTTGGGTCTTAACCAAATTAATTTAATTTCAAATGAGTTTGGTAAGCTCTTAGATCTAGTTTACGTTGATAACGCTTCAATGTTCTCTGTCGTCCGATGTGATCCTTTGGTTCTGCCAGATGACTCGTATCATTGAAAATTAACATCGAAGTCAGAGCCAACTTCGCTCATAATAATACACAAGAGCTTTGTTTTCGGTTCAACTTTGCGAAAGTTAATTTTAAAAAGATTAATCGCGAACTTTCTAAAATAACTTGGCCAGATTACAGTGGCAATATTGAATTTATCTGCTTCCACTTTAATGAAAACTATTGTAAACTTATTTGAAAAATATGAAAACCTGGAAGTGTGTTGTTACTCAAAAAATTGAGTTCTAATTTATGGTTTTCGAAAGAATTATGTAAATTAAAAAATAGAAAATCTCGTGCTTTTAAACTTTTTAAAAAAACTGGCGAGTTGCTAACTATTCAAAATATTCTAAATTGCGTCGACAATTTGCTGAACTTAACAAAATATGTTACAGTAATTATATAAATAAAAGTAAAACAATAATATTATACGTAATCCAAAATTGTTTTATGGTTTCGTCAACTCCAAACGCAGGATTTCTAATTTTCCGTCCGCTATGAAATATAAGTCTAGTATGTCCAGTGACAATCACACCATTTCTAATATGTTCGCTGAATTGCTTTAGGTCCAATTACTCTCCAAAATCTCCACAAAATGTTCCGCATCAGCACAAGTTATGTCCGATTTCTGTCATTAATGCACCTACCATTTCAAAGCAGATACGTCTTAAATCAGTTAAATATGTTAGAACAATCATACAATTATTAGCTAGAGATATGATTCCCTCAAGCTTTCTTAAGAAATGTGCCAAATATATATACCAACCCCTAACAAAACTATTTAACTCATCTCTTATGCAAGGCTTATTATCCATCCATATGGAAAAAGTCATTTATAATTCTTTGCATAAGAGTGGATTTCTTAGGTCATCTATTGAAAACTATAGGGGGAATAGCAAAGTTGTCTGCAATACCTAAACTTTTAGGCTCAATTATAGTCAAGACGACATAACCTTCCGGATCTCTCCACTAATTTTCTTGTTCTCAGCATTATTTTTCGTAAAGGGAAATCTACCATAACTAATTTGCTTTGAATTTGTTATCACATGTATCACTGGGTTTTAGGGAGAATAAGAATACTGATGTTATATATACAGAATTTAGTAAAGCTTTTGATAAAGTAAACCATTCAATTCTTTTGAATAAACTTGATCTTCTTGGTTTTCAAACTGTAATATTTCTAAAATGTCAGTTGCTTCTTATCTTAGTAATAGAATTCAACAAGTCACATTTAAAGATACTTTTTCTGACATAATCAATGTTCCTTCAAAGGCGTTCCTCAAGGTAGCCATCTTGGTCCAATTCTGTTCTTGTTATTTATTAACGACATATCATCTGTTGTTAAGTTTTCAAAAGTTTTATTATATGCTGACGATGTAAAACTTTTTAAAACGTATACTTCAAACAGCGAAAAATGTCAGCTGCAAACAGACTTAAACAACCTAGTTTTTTGGTGTGATAGAAATGACATGCCATTGAACCTTAAAAAATGTAAAACGATGTGCTTTTCACGTAGAGCTGTAGACCCTACCTCATACGCAATACAAAACTTTAGGTTGGAGCAAGTATGCAGTTTTGTTGATCTGGGAGTAACTATGGACCCCAAACTCAATTTTAATCTTCACGTATCTTCCACGGTTTTTAAAGCTAAAGGCGCTCTTAGTTTTGTTAAACGTTGGTCTAAAGAATTTAGAGATCCGCTTACCACAAATATTCTTTTTATAGCTCTGGTGAGGCCTATATTAGAGTATGCTTCTGTGGTTTGGAACCCTAGTTACCAAGTCCATTCGGATAAGTTAGAGTCCGTTCAAAAACATTTTTTACTTTTTGCCTTAAATCATTTGCATTGGGACTCCAGTTTAAATCTTCCCCCTTACATTGACCGTTTAAAACTTATAAATCTCCCGACACTCGCTAGTAGTAGGGAGATGCTTGTTATAATATTTCTTGTAAAACTCATGAATGGGTCAGTCTGTAGCACATCTCTCTTATCTGATATTAATTTTAACGTTCCCGCTCGCCCTACCAGGCAGTTTAGACCCTTACTTTCAAAATTTTCTAGAACAAATTTTGAGTTAAACGGACCATTCCGCCGTATATGTCATGATTTCAATTTTCATTCCAGCACATTTGATCTAACAGACTCACTCTTTACCATTAAAAAAATTATTTTATCTACTCTTAACAAGTAACATTTAATAATTATAAACTTTAATCTAATTCTTAATTTCGGCTGTTGAAATTTTTGTTTCTGTAGCGGAGCAGCTTAAGATCGCAACGCTTAAAACTCTCTTTCCCTTTATGACTCGGCTAATTCCGCTCGTTCGCGGATTGCGCCCCTCGCGTCGGTTGGGCGGGAGGAGGGTAATCGTTGGGTATTATTATTATATACAGATAGACGAAGAGATCAGCTTAGCTTGCCACTATAATCATTTATAAATTTGTATTTTATAGCGTTTCCAGGATTTCCTTCAAATTGTTAAAAACTTCGTAGTAAACTCAGGGTTTAAAAATAGCTAGACTTCTCTAGAATGTTTGAAGTTTCATTCAGAATCAGTCCGATCGGAGATATTCATCCCCATCAATCCGGGTGTTTTGCTCAATTTTTATAGAACCATAGATGTTTAATCAGTATACTTGAGATATAGCATAGCTTCGAACGAGTCTTTCCTTCCTTCATCCGAATATCAGTTAACAGACGCTGCGCCGTTTAAAGCTTTTGTAAGTCATTTTAAATTCTGCGCGGTTTTTTTTGCCAAGAAGAAACTCAAACTATTTCAGCACTTTTCGGTTTTCCTTCGAAAAATATGTGTTTTCCTATAATGTTCGATGTTTTTAAAGTCGACGACAGCATTGCTCGAGTTGCGACTGGTCGCAGCATTTCAGTATATACATAGTTTCCTTTACAGAGAAACTTTGTCGATATCCTTAGTAATGAACTACTGAAATTTTGACAGGCTCATTGGAGTATGGAGTTTGGTCAATATAATCAGAGCGTTTACCGTTGCTTACTATTTTCTCAGTAAGACAGCAGAGTGATAGTTAAAATTTTAATTTTTTTCTGTTTTGTTTTTGTGAGAAAAAACTTATTCTTCTCTAAAATTCTACGTCATCCATGAAAAGTGAAATGTGCATTAGCCAAATTCTGCCACACGCACATAGCCCAAATATACGTGTGTGTATGTGTATTTCAAAAAGCGTTTGCATGTGTATTGGTGGCTAAGCCATGTGTGCTACGCACAATTTCGCATATAATAATTTGAGTGCTTGACTTTGTGGGATTTATGAATGAGAACTAAATTAAGTAATGGCTTTTTATTAAAATATATTTAAATTTTTGTGAGGGCCAGCCAGGTTTTACATACAAACGTATTTGCTTTCTTTGCTGTGGTCTGCTAGTCCAACAAAGCTTTTATATTTATAGTCACTTGTATGGATTTATGAGTTTGGCTTGCTGTCCGATAGTCAAGTTTTCACATGACTTTGTTGATGTATGTATATAATTTGTCTGTCCATAGTGGCCATAATAACTTTTCACAGATTTGAAAACTAATGCAACCAATGTTCTGTTGGAAAATTTCTACAGATTTATTTATATTAAAGTATGGTTAGAATTCCATGTAGACTGCAAAGGAGAGTTCTGCAAATCAGGTTTATGGTGAGAACGGATGTGCCGAGGGTGAACAGAACAAAAGCTGTGTATAACAATTGGCAAAGCAAAGCAGAGTCTGTTATTTTTGACACTCTACGTCAGACCGGCTTTTCCCGGTTTCGAGAAGACTTAATAGTTATACACAAAAGTGTGTAAATTTTATTAAATCGCCATTAGCTAAACTGAATATTGAAAGCGGATTTTATTTGAAACCGAAGATTTAGGGTAAATAGCAAGAATTAACTTAGAAATGTTTCTTCCAATCCATAAGAAGGTTATTTTCAAAATTTACTTCAAGAACAATGGGAAAACTTTAAATCCACAGGCACAGTATAAAATGTTCTCGAGCCAGTGAGACAAAAAAGTGTCCGTAGTGTCGAGAATATTGCATCAGCATCAATTGAGGAAGACCCAAATCAGTCTCTTAAATGTCGTTATCAAGCGTTCGGCATCTCTGTGACGTCGTTGTGGCGAATTTTTTTTAAAAGATCTTGGCTTGCATCTTTATAAGATCAAACTGACGGAAGAGCTGAGGCCGCTAGACCACCTGAATCGTCGTATGACAGTGAATCCAGAAAAAAATTACGATTTACTGCGGTTTATTGGCCGGCGGCGTCATTTTCTCAATCCTTCTTCCCTGATGATTAAGACCGATACGTTACTGTGAATGGAAATCGCTACCGCTAATGATAACCGAACCGAAGTGGTGTGTGTGAACTTGGACAATACAGGGTTTGTCCGGAAAGTAATAGGACCGATTTTCTTCCGCCGTGACTGTACTTCGGAGCGTGCGAGCAACGACGGGATTCTGTAGAGGGCGTTCCTAGCTAACGGACGAGCGATTGATAGTTGTCTCCCAGCACCTGGAGAGACGCTACAAACATTTCGCGCGATGTGTCTTTGCGAGTGGGGCAAGCCGAAAATGCAGCGTTCGTTAGACCAAAGATATGCTATTAAATTCGGTGTGATAGTCCGTAAATCTGCGACAGAGACATTTGATGTGATCAAGTAGGCTTACTCAGATGCTGCTTTAGCAAGAAGTGGAGTGTTTCGGTGCCAGGCCTTTTTTCAGGGCCGGGAAGAGGTCGCTGATGAAGACTGTGCTGGGAGACCTGCGACTTCGACAGGCACCGACAATGTGACTCATGTGCGCAAAGTTTTGAACTCAGACCGTCGACTAAGTATTCGTATAATTGTCCAGGCGGGTGGAAGTGTGCCAAGAAAATTTGAACATGTGCGTAAGTGACCACCAATTTTTGAATAACGTAATCACAGGTAACGAGTTATGGATCTTTGAGTATGATCTTAATCTTAAGGGCATTTTGAGACGACTTGGATCCAAGCAGCATGCTCCTCGGCACTCAAGGCTATTGCGGAGAATGCCTTCCGTGACGCCTTCAATGTTTCGATATCGCGCTGGTAGCGCTGAATCGACGCAGAAGAATCCTATTTAGAAAGTTTTAAAGAATTGTAACGATTAGTTCAATAAATTTTTTTTAAATCTACTTAGTCTATTTACTTTCCGGACAAACCCCGTATGTGGTTCCAACAGGACGGGGCCACTTGCCACAAAGCGAATGTAACAATCGATTTACTGAAAACCGAGGGGCGTGACTCCGCTCACTTTTAAAAAAATTGTCCAAATCCAGCCAAACCTATTCAAGTCCCCAAATACCGGAAATGTGGACTCCAGTATCTATAGTTGACTATTGACCGAAAATATCGGTTAATGTATGGGATATACAATTAAAATTCAGAGAAAATACCCTCCGAATAATAGTATCTTTGTGTGTCAAAAATGACTTGAATCGATTAAATACTCTCATGAGACCCATATATTTAATTTAAAGATTTTCGAACTTCCGGGTGACTTTATACCGCATATATCGGCCAAGATGTGAGTTATCTCAGTGAAAAAGAGAGAGCGTGTTTTACTGATAACATCGTATCTTTGTGCCGAAAATGGATAAAATCGGGAGAAAACTTTACCCCCTATATAACTAATACCAGAGTTTCCGAACATCTGGCTAACTTTACTCCATATGATTGGTGATTGTATGCGAGGTACCTTAATGAAACTCAGAAAACACGTTTTTAGTATGTGATATGTTGATTGTATGTGTTACTGACATAAATAGATAAAATAGCATCAATACTACGTCCAATTCTCTTTCTGGATTCTTGCAAGTTGCAAGCGTACTTAGGCCTTCCTTAGTTGTTTTGACTTTGAATATGTTTAGCAAGGAGCGATATACAAGAATGCTCACCTAAAAAAAGATTATCATTGTATAGATTCGATAAGCTTGACGTAGTATATCTATGTAGATTCATTGAAGAATTATGGCGAAAAGAAGAAATATTTCATGCCACATCAGATGGAAATATAGAAGATAAAGATTTTAATTTTAATGTCTTACTGGTCTATAAGATATCAATGTAAAGGGATTGAGTACATTCGATATCAATAAAATATTAAAATATTATTCTAAGCTGTAATAGAATCCTCCTTCAGCATAGCTAAGGAAAGTATGAACCCGACTTTTCTATTTTTGCACAAAGAAACCCTTTTATTAGAGAAATACGCTCTCTCGATTTGCAATCTTTTCGAAAGCCTTTTAATTAGATCTATAAAGGAAAGGCAAATATTGAATCGATTCGATTCATTTTCGATACAAGGGTAAAGTACTATTAAAGAAACATTCTTCCCGAATTTCAATAATCTCACAGACCGACCGAACTTCTTAATAAAAAGTAAGCAAATGGCATGGGGATCCCATATTTGGTAACTGGGGTGTTCAAGCTTTTTTGTTCGATTTTGATAATTTATAGTCAAGTCTGAGCTTGAAAATCGTGTTCTATGGGAAGTAGGCGTGGTTGTCGGTCGATGCCGTTCATTTTCACATTGCAATATAAAGAGGCAAATATAATGTCCCACAGAAAATATGATTAAATTAGTATATAGGTATCATATGCCTGCTCCCATAAAATCCTCTTACACAAACTTAGGCGTAAATTTAATGTCTCTGACGAATTTAGTTATTGTATTATCGGTCTCTCTTGCTTCTTAATTTTGTTGTTAAACATTATTAAACAAGTAAGGAAGAGCAAAGTTCGGGTGTCACCGAACATTTTATACTCTCGCATGATAAAGTGATAATCGAGATTTCATTATCCGTCATTTACATATTTTTCAAATTGGAAGAAGGCGTGGTTGTTAACTGATTTCACCCATATTGCGTACATGTCATCAGGGTGTTAAGAAAATATTATATACCGAATTTCATTGAAATCGGTATAGTAGTTCCTGAGATATGGTCCATAAGTGGGCGACGACACGCCCATTTTCAATTTAAAAAAAAACCTGGGTGCAGCTTCCTTCTGCAGTTCGTTCCGTAAAATTTGGGATTTCTGACGTTTTTTGTTAGTCGGTTAACGCACTTTTAGTGATTTTCAACATAACCTTTGTATGGGAGGTGGGCGTGGTTTTTATCCGATTTCTTCCATTTTTGAACTGTATATGGAAATGCCTGAATGAAACGATTCTATAGAGTTTGGTTGACATAGCTGTAATAGTTTCCGAGATATGTACAAAAAACTTAGTAGGGGGCGGGGCCACGCCCACTTTCCCAAAAAAATTACGTCAAAATATGCCCCTCCCTAATGCGATCCTTTGTGCCAAATTTCACTTTAATATCTTTATTTATGGCTTAGTTATGACACTTTATAGGTTTTCGGTTTCCGCCATTTTGTGGGCGTGGCAGTGAGCCGATTTTGCCCATCTTCGAACTTAACCTTCTTATGGAGCCTAAAAATACGTGTACCAAGTTTCATCATGATATCTCAATTTTTACTCAAGTTACAGCTTGAACGGACGGACGGACAGACAGACATCCGGATTTCAACTCTACTCGTCGCCCTGATCACTTTTGTTATATATAACCCTATATCTGACTCTTTTAGTTTTAGGACTTACAAACAACCGTTATGTGAACAAAACTATAATACTCTCGTTAGCAACATTGTTGCGAGAGTATAAAAACAGATAGAATCGAAAGATACGAAAGCTCTTTCCTGATAATCATTTGAAATAAATTTTTCACTACTGTCAATATCTTTTGATGAGAGACATCCTTTGAAAACTACCGGAAAGCTGCAGAACACGTTGTTACAAAGAACAAAGAAGGAAGGAGCTAAGTTCGGGTGTCACCGAACATTTTATACTCTCGCATGGTAAAAGTGATAATCGAGATTTCATTATCCGTCATTTACATATTTTTCAAATACCGTATTTTTGTAAAGTTTTATTCCGCTATTATCATTGGTTCCTAATGTACTATATATATTATATTGAGAAGGCATCAGATGGAATTCAAAATAGCGTTATATTGGAAGAAGGCGTGGTTGTTAACCGATTTAACCCATATTTCGTACATGTCTTCAGAGTGTTAAGAAAATATTATATACCGAATTTCATTGAAATCGTTCTAGTAGTTCCTGAGATATGGTTCTTGGTCCATAAGTGGGCGACGCCACTCCCATTTTCAATTTTTATAAAAGGCCTGGATGTAGCTTCCTTCTGCCACTGCTTCCGTAAAAGGCCAGTGTTTCTGACGTTTTTTGTTGGTCGGTTGGCACACTTTTAGTGATTTTGAACATAACCTTTGCATGGGAGGGTGGGCGTGGTTATTGTCTGATTTCTTCCATTTTTGAACTGTATGTGCAAATGCCTGAAGCAAAACGGCTCTGTGAGAGTTTAGTTTGACATAGCTATAGTAGTTTCCGAGATATGTACAAAAAACTTAATAGGGGGCAGGGCCACGCCCACTTTTCCAAAGCAATTGGGTCCAAATGTGCCCCTCCCTAATGCGATCCTTTGTGCCAAATTTCACTTTAATATCTTTATTTATTGCTTAGTTATGACACTTTATAGGTTTTCGGTTCCCGCCATTTTGTGGGCGTGGCAGTGAGCCGATTTTGCCCATCTTCGAACTTAACCTTCTTATGGAGCCAAGGAATACGTGTACCAAGTTTCATCATGATATCTCAATTTTTACTCAAGTTACAGCTTGCACGGACGGACGGACAGACGGACGGACAGACGGACGGACAGACGGACGGACAGACGGACAGACGGACGGACAGACGGACGGACAGACGAGACATCCAGATTTGACTCTGCTCGTCGCCAACTTACGGGTCCATTTCTTTGAGATGAATTGTTCTCCGAAGTTTTCCCTCAAAATGGCCATAGAATCATGAGCTGTGTGGCATGTAGCGCCATCTTGTTGAAACCACATGTCAACCAAGTTCAGTTCTTCCATTTTTGGCAACAAAGTTTGTTAGCATCGAACGATAGCGATCGCCATTCACCGTAACGTTGCGTCCAACAGCATCTTTGAAAAAATACGGTCCAATGATTCCACCAGCGTACAAACCACACCAAACAGTGCATTTTTCGGGATGCATGGGCAGTTGGCCACCAAGATCATGCGATTTAACGCCTTTAGACTATTTTTGTGGGGCTACGTCAAGTCTAAAGTCTACAGAAATAAGCCAGCAACTATTCCAGGCTTTGGAAGACAACATTTCCGAAGAAATTCGGGCTATTCCGGCCGAAATGCTCGAAAAAGTTGCCCAAAATTGACTTTCCGAATGGACCACCTAAGACGCAGCCATGGTCAACATTTAAATGAAATTATCTTCAAAAAGTAAATGTCATGAACCAATCTAACGTTTCAAATAAAGAACCGATGAGATTTTGCAAATTTTATGCGTTTTTTTTTTTTTAAAAGTTATCAAGCTCTTAAAAAATCACCCGATATAACCCTATATCTGACTCTTTTAGTCTTAGGACTTACAAACAACCGTTATGTGAACAAAACTATAATACTCTCGTTAGCAACATTGTTGCGAGAGTATAAAAATATATTCACACAGTTTATCTATAATTTATTGGGGCACAAAGATTTGTAACAGCTTTCATTCCCTCGATAACAGAGTGGGTCAAAAATAGGAGACAAAACTCAGCTTCTGTTAGCTTGAGACCAATTATAAGTATGAAGGGTTTAAAAAGTCCTCTCATCCTTACAAGGTAAGTTCCAAAAGAAAAAACGGAAAAAATGGTTTTTTCGACAAAATTAATTAATTTTTTATTCAAAATAGTCTCCTTCTGCTTCAATACAGCTTTTTGCACGGTCCAAAAGCATGTCGAACGAGTGTTTTAGCTCGTTGGCCGATATGGCCGCCAGTTTGCCGGTGCAAGCCATTTGAATGGGCCAAACGCCTGCATATGCATTTTTCCGAAAAGGAAGAAGTCGCACGGTGCCAAATCAGGTGAATACGGGGAGTGGTTAATGGTTAAAATGTGATTTTTGGTCAAATAATCGTCCTTCGAATGTTGGATTCTGAGCAATTTTTGCTCGTCAATCAATTTGTGCGGAACAAACCGTGCACACATCTTTTGTAAGCCCAAATGTTCGGTCAAAATGCGATAAATCGAAGTTTTGGAGATGTTCAATTTCATTTCCATGAATTTCAATGATGATTTCGGCTAATTTTTGATGAATTCACACACAGTTCGATGGAATTTCCGGTACGGATTTTTATTGGCCCACATGTTGATCGTCATTTACATATGTCCTCACGACCACTTTGAAAACGTTGAAACCACTCGTGCAATCTGCTACGGGAAAGGCAATCATTGCCATAAACTTTCTCATCAATTGAAACATTTCGGCTGGCTCTTTGTTCGAAGCTCATTTTCGCACCGATAAGGCAAACATACTGACACTTAAAACGCAATAACTTCACTTCCAATTAATGAAATGTCATGAAAATCTCACTGGATGATCAATAAAGATAGCAGATTCTAACGCACCAGTCGATATATATATAGTGCCACCAAGGGGCGCTAGATTCAAAAAGTCCTATTAACTTTGGAACGCACCTTGTATAAGTTATACTCTCTTTATCTATCATTTTATGCTTTCATTAAAATATACTCATAATGTTCAATACCTGAGTTACAATACATTGTAACTTTGATTGGTGTTATCTGAAACTAATCAATAATGGATTAACTGATAGCCAATTGATTAAATTCATTGTGAAATCATTGACAAGGGTAATGCCTTGTGCAGAAATGGGCACTTATTTCAGAATATTCCTCTGCTAATACAAATTTCAATTAAAGAAATAAGTATTTGCATTAAAATTTTAATTCGCTAAAGAACTAAAAACTTTACTATAATTCCTTAAGAGTTTATGCGTTAGTGTTTATTTGCCATCTACTAGCGAACACCATATCAAGTCATTTAAATATTTGATTTGGCTGACAGGCATCTTACACATGTTCCGAATTCTTTCCCGTACAACAAAAAGCTGGTATAGTACCTGACAGCCTCAGCCGAACAGATTTTCAGAGTGACGCCATCAAAACAAGATAGCCGAATATATAAAGCATTAGCATCTCTATATTATAACCTTACCAAGCAACAGCGTGACTGAGCAACTTAAGGGAAATGTTAAAAGAGAATGCCGAACTAAAATGGGTTGACAGCGCGCTGCTGCTGCCAGCAGAAATCCTTTCATTTTATTTTCTCAACTGAAAACTTCTCAAACCCTTTTTCCACTAAAATTAATGGTGTTTGTTGGCTAACTAAACCATATTTGCATGAATATATTAAATGCACACATTCACAGAAGCACATATATGTGCACTTGTGTGCATGTATTAAGGGTTTGTACACATTGTCGGCATGCTTTTGAATGAGCTGTAAGACTTTTGACAAATATCAAGCCAGTGTAAGTACATATTGGTCAGTGTGTGTGTGGATTTCATGTATATTCATAAATTATAGTGCAAAGTTTACGAAGCACAAGCACTCCTGTGTATGTGTGCGGTTGTGTGCGGTAAACTTAATGAAGTCATTTCTTGAGTAACACATAAGTATAAGCCAATCGCTCAAGTTTTCAACACTTATGCCACAACCAGTCGGCAAGACAATAAAACGGGCTTTAATAAAACCTTTACTCGGGCATAACTGCTGCTTTTTCTTCCCCAAATTGGTAATCTGCTGCACAAAGGAGACCGAGCAAATTTAATTTGATTAGTGTAGAAGTTATAATTAATTAAATTTACGCACAAAAGATCACACCTACTATATTTCCTTAGATATGCACACAGAATTATATACAATATTATATTATATTATATTATCTACAACTCCAAAATCCACGTGAGTACAAATCTTGTGTCGTTAGAAATGTTTGTGTGATTCGACATGCACCCAGTTGCCTGAAGAAAGGAGAACTCAGCATCTTACATTGATGTATTTTTCATAAGGCAATTACAATTAAGCTGTTTTGTTTTTATACTCTCGCAACAATGTTGCTAAGGAGAGTATTATAGTTTTGTTCACATAACGGTTGTTCGTAAGTCCTAAAACTAAAAGAGTCAGATATAGGGTTATATATACCAAAGTGATCAGGGTGACGAGTAGAGTCGAAATCCGTCTGTCCGTCTGTCCGTCCGTCCGTCTGTCCGTCCGTGCAAGCTGTAACTTGAGTAAAAATTGAGATATCATGATGAAACTTGGTACACGTATTCCTTGGCTCCATAAGAAGGTTAAGTTCGAAGATGGGCAAAATCGGCCCACTGCCACGCCCACAAAATGGCGGAAACCGAAAACTTATAAAGTGTCATAACTAAGCCATAAATAAAGATATTAAAGTGAAATTTGGCACAAAGGATCGCATTAGGGAGGGGCATATTTGGACGTAGTTTTTTTGGAAAAGTGGGCGTGGCCCCGCCCCCTACTAAGTTTTTTGTACATATCTCAGAAACTACTATAGCTATGTCAACCAAACTCTACAGAGTCGTTTTCTTCAGGCATTTCTATATACAGTTTAAAAATGGAAGAAATCGGATAATAACCACGCCCACCTCCCATACAAAGGTTATGTTGAAAATCACTAAAAGTCCGTTAACCGACTAACAAAAAACGTCAGAAGCAATAAATTTTACGGAAAAAATGGCAGAAAAAAGCTGCACCCAGGCTTTTTTTGAAAATTGAAAATGGGCGTGGCCTCGCCCACTTATGGACCAAAAACCATATCTCAGGAACTACTATACCGATTTCAATGAAATTCGGTATATAATAGTTTCTTAACACCCTGATGACACGTACGAAATATTGGTGAAATCGGTTTACAACCACGCCTTTTTTCAATATAACGCATTCGAATTCCATCTGATGCCTTCTCTGTATAATATATGTATACATTAGGAACCAATGATGATAGCGGAATAAAACTTTACAAAAATACGGTATTTTAAAAATATATAAATGACGTATAATGAAATGCCGATTATCACTTTATCATGCGAGAGTATAAAATGTTCGGTGACACCCGAACTTAGCCCTTCCTTACTTGTTGTGTGATGCTTTTAGTATGACTTTAAGTAGTACTGGTTAATCATAACGCCATTAGTTAATTAACAACCATTTAAATTTTAGTTTCTACCTGACTCAGCCTTTGCAGAGATTAAACGAATTCCAAATCCTACGTTCTTAAACTTGATAAAATTTTATATATCGTCATCTCTCCCTTTCGATTTTTACATTCATATCCACTATGTACTGATGAAATAGGTGTCTACATCGGATAACATTGTTGTCTTCATTAGCACGAATCATCAACCGATATGCGTACAAGTTCATAGCACTAACTGTCTTCATCAGTTCTTCACCTACAAATGAATCTTATAAATATAAACAGCCATTATTGACATAAACAAGAAAAAACGTTAACTTCGGCTGCACCGAAGCTATATGCTATAGTAATCTGATCTGAACCATTTTTTCGGAGAGATTATGTTATTACCTTAAGCAGTAATCCATGTCAAATTTCGTGAAGATACCACGGCAAATGCGAAAGTTTTCCATACAAGCCCTTGATCCCGATCGTTCAGTTTGTATAGCAGCTATATGTTATAGTGGTCCGATATCGGCAGTTCCGACAAATGAGCAGCTTTTAGAAGAGAAAATGACGTTTACAAAATTTCAAATTGATATCTTCGTATACATACAGACAGATAGACGGACATGGCTAAATCGACTCAGCTCAACATACTGATCATTTGCATATATACCTTATAAAGTCTCCGACGCTTCCTACTTGGTATTACAAACTTCGTGAAAAATATACCCTGTTCAGTCTATAAAAAATTGTTAGATAATCTATAAGTTGTACCTGTAGTTGGATTCTTTTGTCTAATATTTCAATGATATCCATCCTCTCCTTCCCAAAATATCAACGAATACTGCAAAGCATCGTAAGAACGATGATTGTCTTGAATTATTTGCATTGTATTATATTTGCGTTGTATGCGTATGTCTCGACTTTAACGTGAGTCACCAGCCATAACAACTGTAACTTTATTAACAGTTGGAACATTATATATGTAGTATGTGCCTGCGTGCTCTCCTTAGGGCCCATTATCTGCTTTAATGACAATGGCGTAGTTGTCGTTTTTCAGTCTGTTAGAAAGGGTCTTGAACAGTTGTACCAATCGATTATGGTTTTTAAGAAACTATGACAAAATGTCCACAATTTCTCTTTTCTCCATCTGCTCTTTATGGTTGTAAGCGCAACGTGTTTGTGATTGTTGCTCCTTATTTCCCATAAAAGAAATTTGTAACAAGTAAGGAAGGGCTAAGTTCGGGTGTCACCGAACATTTTATACTCTCGCATGATAAAGTGATAATCGAGATTTCATTATCCGTCATTTACATATTTTTCAAATACCGTATTTTTGTAAAGTTTTATTCCGCTATCATCATTGGTTCCTAATGTACTATATATTATATAGAGAAGGCATCAGATGGAATTCAAAATAACGTTAGATTGGAAGAAGGCGTGGTTGTTAATATAAGAAAATATTATATACCGAATTTAATTGAAATCGGTATAGTAGTTCCTGAGATATGGTTTTTGGTCCATAAGTGGGCGACGCCACGCCCATTTTCAATTTTTAAAAAAAGCCTGGGTGCAGCTTCCTTCCGCCACTTCTTCCGTAAAATTTATTGCTTCTGACGTTTTTTGTTAGTCGGTTAACGCACTTTTAGTGATTTTCAACATAACCTTTGTATGGGAGGTGGGCGTGGTTATTATCCGATTTCTTCCATTTTTGAACTGTATATGGAAATGCCTGAAGGAAACGATTCTGTAGAGTTTGGTTGACATAGCTAAAGTAGTTTCCGAGATATGTACAAAAAACTTAGTAGGGGCGGGGCCACGCCCACTTTGCAAAAAAATTACGTCCAAATGTGCCCCTCCCTCATGCGATCCTTTGTGCCAAATTTCACTTTAATATCTTTATTTATGGCTTAGTTATGACACTTTATAGGTTTTCGGTTTTCGCCATTTTGTAGGCGTGGCAGTGGGCCGATTTTGCCCTTCTTCGAACTTAACCTTCTTATGGAGCTAGGAAATACATGTCCCAAGTTTCATCATGATATCTCCGAGGAAAGGGCTAATTGTTTTTCAAATCACCTCAAAAAGGTATTTCAACCTAATTTTCCAAAGAACAACTTTAAGCTGAAAATCTTACCCAGCGCAGCTAAAGAGTCGCTCGAGTCTTTTATAACTTCACCCTCTGAAATGGAATCATAAAAGAACTTAATCCAAAAAAGTCACCGGGACATGATAATATCACCCCAAAAATGCTAATTGAGTTACCAATTATGCTGTAGAGGTGCTCTCTTTGCTCTTCAATGCAATTCTTAGTTTCGCATACTATTCAATTTCATGGAAAAAGTCGCAGATTATCTTGATAGATAAACCTGGGAAAGACTTAACACAGCCGTTTTCATACAGACCAATCAGTCTTCTACCCTGCCTTTCTAAAATATTTAAAAAAGTGTTACTATCAAAGATATCTCCTTTCCTCCACGAAAATAATATAATACCAACGCACCAATTCGGCTTTCGTGCGAAACATGGCATAATAGAGCAAGTAAATAGAATTACTAACGAAATAAGGGAAGCTTTTGAGCACAGGGAGTACTGTTCAGCAAGATTTCTAAATGTAGCTCAGGCGTTTGAAAAGGTGTGGCATAAAGGCCTTTTATATAGGATTACAAAAAGTCTACCTTTAGAATTGTATAAAACATTGGAGTCTTATTTAAATAATAGACAATTTATGGTTAAAGTAGGAGATTTCATATCTGTTGAAAGACAGATAGGAGCTGGTGTAGCACAGGGCAGTGTTTTAGGCCCAACTCTATACATCATATATACAGCAGATCTTCCAACAGCTAATAAAGTATTGACCTCAGCTTTTGCGGGTGAGACAGCTTTAGTGAGCAGTAACAAATGCCATATAATAGCATTAATAATATTAGCTGAAACTTAAGTTCTGTCGAAGAATGGCTAGCCAACTGGCGTATAAATGTGAATGAACAATTGTGTAAGCATCTTATATTTTCGCTTAGAACAAAAATGTGCCCGGCGGTAAAAATGAACAATATTTTAGTACCCTAAGCGAATGAAGTAACTTATCTTTGTATTCACCTAGATAGAAGGCTCACGTGGAGAAAACATATGTATATCTAATAAAATAACTTGCATGAAAATAGGAGCTGCAAATTTAAATTAAAAACTCTAAACTTAGCCTTGACAACAATGTACTTTTATATAACGACCTGTGCAACTAATATTGATATAATACAAAGGTTCCAATCAAAAATGCTTAGAACAATTACGTGTTCACCGTGGTACATGCGTAATAAAAATATCCATAAAGACCTTGGTATTCCTATGGGAAAGAAAGAAGTTGAAGATAAGAGAATTAAATATATATCTAAACTCCGAGATCACCCAAACCCTTTGGCTAATGCTTTGGTACATTCCTGCCATCAAACACGCCTTAAAACAAGAGATATGCCCGCGTACTTAAGAGAAATGTGTCATCAAACCGGCTCAATCACTTACTTGAGCTTGTCTATTTTTTAAATAGATTTAAGATTTTATAACTTATTTTCAGGCTCTTAAACAAAAAGAAGCTTTCCAGCGCTGGATATCGAACCCAGCGCACCACCGCCCTTGGCGACTAGTATAAAGCCTTCTACACATTTGTATTGCGAGCAGCTTGCTATAAAACCGATGTCCGGTCACAGCCGCACCTCTGGTGAACAGACGTTGCAATTAGACTTCAACAGACCTTTACACCGAGTATGTCGGAGTGGCTCTCCTGAAGCTTCCTATCTTTTAGCCATGGCACAAAGGTAGCTTACGTTTCCTGGATGCGCGGCGAGGACGCAATAGTAGGAATTGGGTATAATTTTACGAATGTAACTGATTACCCAGAAGAATGACTTAGGCCATTGAAATGCGTTTTAAATATAAATTCTGCATACGCAATTAACCTGTAATTTTCACAAAAACCATTTTGTTATTTCTCTTTTGAACATCTAAGGGTTTTAAACTGAGATGCTGTTGTGAGATTGAAAAAATTTCCATGATTTGCACAAGCCGAAAATTTGAGAGAGTTATTATAGTTTGTATAGTTGTTATAGTTGTAAAGTTTACACAAATGAGTTCGACCGCCAATATTTTGTCATAAAGAGAAACGCCGTCTGTCATGAAACCATTACTACACTTCCAAAAATGCTAAACAAGGGCAGAAGAGTAGAAACAAAATCAAAGAAGTGCGTGCAACAAGAAACTGCAAACTCTTACTCGTTTTCGAAAATCTCTCCAGCTGGCATTCTGTTATTGTCACTATGAATTAGTAAATACTTGTATTTCCAGATACCAACATTATTATTCTTATAATCAGTTAAAGATAAGGAGATAACTAATTTCTTAAAAAAAAAAGTCAAATTGAGAAGCCAAATTTTTACATTCAAATTTGAAGGAATACGTAGGTCTATCAAACTAATAGTTATAATCAATGTCTGCGCTATTTCTTAAGGATTTCCGCGAGCTTAATTGTCCTGTAACATAATTTACATACTTACGCTATTTTTCGTGGCAGAATAGTGCATTGAAGCTGTAAGCATAACTGCAGATATTTATTGTACCAGTAGTACGTAGTAGTGATGCAGTAAAAATTTCCGAAACATTGTCAATATCATCAGCAAACTTTTGACAGCATAAAATACCTTGCGAGGAAATTAATATCATTGACTTGCAGCGGGGTTACTTTCCGGGCATTGGTTGCATGTTTAGATGGCTGGTTGACAGTTATGCGGCTGCGGTGCTAAATAGCGGTATACAACTGCTTTCTTCCCTGGTATGAAAGCTGCAAAGCGGAGATAGATTGTTTTGTTTACACACCCCCTTGTTTATATAGCCTAAGTATCAACTAAAACTATGAAACTAGCGAAGAGCGCGAAAGTGAAAGGAGAGCGAAGTGTGTATAATTAACTTCATAACTACCGAAAAAGTTTACGTCATCTGCTAAAAGTTCATAGTGCGCTGGGGACCGCAACGCCCCCAGCACAGTACGCGGCCGCAGCAAGACTCACCGTGTTGTATTGAAATGACAAAACAAAGCTGGGAACGCGTTGGGTTGTAGGTGTCGGTGTGGCTTTGCCACTGAATTCGCCAAATATTTTCTCCCACCTTTGCGATTTTCACGACCAACTTTGACGTGAAAAGTTCGACTTTCGTTGTCGCTACTACTAGCAGGAGCAAAAACTTAGTTATGAAATGTGAAACTACTGCAACGCGTCGGCTGTAACGAAGCGTGGCGTCATTATGTTGCAACATTATGTAATGTTGGTATCTGGAAATATTTGGTAATTCATAGTGACAATAATGGAGTGCCAGCTGGAGAGATTTTTCGCAAACGAGTGAGAGTTTTCATTTTCTTGTTGCATGTGCTACTTTCATTTTGTTTCCACTCTTCCTCGTTTAGCATTTTTGGAAGTATAGTAATTGTTTTACGATAGACAACGTTTCTTTTTTGTAACAAAATGTGGGAAGTCGAACTCATTTGTGTAAACTTTACTTGCTCTCTCGCATTTTTCGGCTCCTACTTAATAACTTTGAGACTTGACACTAAATTATATGAATGTAGTAAAATATAAATAAGAAACAAAAGCTAGATGATTAACCGAATTTGGTGTGAGGTGTTATATTTCAATGCCTAGTTTTTTCACAAAATCTTGACGTTGCACAATGGACAAATTTGATACGAAAGGTTAACCAAGTTTTGTGCACTATGGCCCGTGGATATGCAGTGAATATGGAAGCTTTGTGCACTCACACATGGCAAACTGCAAGCTGGTCTAGAGCGTGCGGTAAATCGAGCTAGAATGTTCTGTATTAATTAGTGGAAAGATATCTCTGATTAGAAACTATGGATATTTCGACTTAGAATTCGTAAAATATCCCACAGAGTCGAAAACAATAACGACTGGTGCATAGGTTGCAACAAATATGAAGAGATTATTATCCTTTTCATGCTAAAAGCTTCCATATTGTGAGATATGAGCTTGCATTTTGTATCTCTTAAAAATATGAAGGCTTCGGTTTGTGCTTTCTACATTTTCTTCTTTCTGAAGCCACTTACAGTTGGTGTGCTTCGACAAACGTAAATTAATTGAATTCAAAATCGAAATGTCACTTTAATGCTTCAACAACTGTCAAACAAGTGACTCTTGTTCGTTCTTATTTCATGCTTCGCATTTACCGCTCCACTTGTCACTACGGTGTCAAGCACCAGCCGGATGAAAGGAGAAATAAAATCTCTTACGCCATTTTTTTGGTTAGAACGTCGAACATATGTGCGTCTGATATCTGTTAAATTAAAATAATTGCTATTCCTTCGAGCGAAAAATTAATCCAAATAGCTGCGGCATCGGCTGACACTGCCAGTCCCATGCAAATTACTTCGGTATTCAAACGCCACGAAAACGTTCGTACGTACATACATTTAGTAAAACATCTATGTGTCTGCATATATTTACAAGCATATAAGTATTTGCTGTCATTTAAATCTGTCTGTACCTTTCAATTTCTTTAATATGGTTTATTCGATTTTTCAATGTATTGATCTGGGTGTATGGGTGGGTGGGTGTATTTATTTACTTCACTCTTATTTCGAAAAATTTTTGTACGCATATGGACACGTATTGGGGCAAAAATATGTTTAGATATATACGGAATAATATACATATGTATAAGTAAATAAACGACGCTTTGAATTCCGGTTGACCGACTGTCTGTATGTCCGTCCGCGGGTGAAACCGATAACTTGAATAAAATTATGATTATAATGTTTTTTTTTGACATCTACTGGAGGTTGTATCGCACATGGGCGGTATTGGAAGATTACCACGCCGTTCCGTTAATCGAGAACCTTCACTAAGTTCCATATTAAGATACAAAATTGTAATTTAATGCTATGAATCATATAAGGAACGGCGTATGTGGAAAGTAATGTGCGCAAGGAGAGTAAAGAACTTGTTTTTGAAGAAGTTTTTTATGAAACTACAGGGGTGCTCAAACTGAAAGTTGCATTATTATTATGTGAAGCTAAATAGCCTAGTGAAGTCACAAAACTTCTATGGTTAGGTCTTTTATATGGAAAAAGAGCTTTGAACCCATTAAACAACTTCTTGTTAACAAATAATGTCTGTTAGGTCTTTACGTCTATTAACGCTAGTTCACGCGGATGTCTGAAGATAAGGTGACAGAGATATTTTGACCTTGATCTCGAAAGAGAGGAATAGTCAAGAAGAATGTTAGGATAATACAACTACAATTTCATGCAAGCAGCTTCTACAACTGGCATTGGTAAACCTTTTGCCATGGGGTAATTTGCGCCCCACATTTAAAAAGGATAACTTAGCTAAGGACGAAAAGGCCTAGCCTAGAAAAAAATATCTTGCAAACGTAGAAGTGTTAGTAGCTGAATAATGCTGGCGTGAGCCTCAACCATCCACTAATAATATTGAATCGAGGCTGAGATCTCAAGCTCATTGTCTATCAGAGTTCCTTTTATCTTAATTTTCCCTGACATTAATTTTTGCTAACAATAACCAGCTTCATTATATATTTATATAGCATTTCTCATGTTATAGCGAGCACATGATTAGTGAGCTTTAAACTAATGTCATAGTATAGAGTAGTCACAGATATTTCCATGTATGCTCTGGTTTGAAACGCTGCAATATTCAGAAAATCTGAGACTAATACTAATTGAGATTTCTTGACCGTATCCCCGCAAAGCACCACTGAAAACTTTGGGATTTCTATCCCCAGCAAATTGGATCGTGGAGAAATATTAACAAGAGCCAATAAAGACCAATTTAGATAAGTTAAGTACGGCGATGTCGAAGATTTCAAATTCTCTCGCACTGAAGTTATAAAAACGGTATAAAATATCTAGGAAAACAAATGCGTCTTGTGCTATGTGAAATTCTAGATAAAAATTCTAATCTTCAGCATTTTGTCGATTTTCTTCAATTCGTTCTGCTTTTATTACAAGCTCTCTTTATCGCCACACCAGCAAAGGACAGCCTTTGCATATTTATTTATTTTACGTTCGTTAACTTTAGTTTCACATACAAGTATATTGAATAGAATTTCACTGTAAATATAGATGTAAAAACTTTTATGTTCTTGCTGTGTGTACTGTGTCCGAGTATTTGTTCTGATTGGTGTTTTGTTTGGATTTGCGCCCTCAAACAATTGGAACAAACGCTGTGTAAACAATGCACAGGTATTCAACAAATAATTTCCATCACCAGTGTAACATGAAGAAGAAAAATAGCAAAAGCAAAAGCATTGACTGAAACAAAACCCCACTATACATACATATATTCATAGATTGCTGCCCTGCGAGCACTCATACGCTCTGTCATACCAGCGACTGAAGGCAGTTTGCGTGCGTGCTTTTAAAGAATCTAAATTTCCTAACTACATGTAAGTGAATGCAACGTTTGAATTTTTTGTTTTCAAACTGACAAAGCATAACAAAAACAAACAAACGCGTTTGAGAATATACGGAAAAAGTTAGGATCACTCGAGTAGACAGGAAGCAGTGAAGCCCAACGAGAATTGAAGTAGCCATATACATTTCTTTGCATATGTATGTATGTACACATTTGTTTACTCCCACACCATTGCAAGTGTGTGTGAGCCAGATGTGTATCTCATATATGTGTGTGTATTTGTGTGCTGAAGATTGAAAGCGTGCCGCATTGATATGCCTCTCCAACGAAAGACAAAAAATACATGTAAATTGAATTTCAATCAAATCTAAACTAAGGCAAATAAAAGAGACGGTTGGCGGCAAAATACACAAAAAAGTGGAGGTGTTACTCACGCCTGCGATAAGAAAAGTACGCCAAGGCACAACATCTTCTACTGACGGCAGAGGGGGCAGGGTATGAATTAAAGTTTTCTCTTTACGGCAGCAGCCTTTTATGTCAATGAAACTATTACTTAAAGAATAAATCGTTACGTGAAACATATAAGCGGTACTAGGGGCTCCTCAAAGGAGCTTGCAGCGGAAATCAGTGTAACGTCTTTCGTATCTTTACAATATATTAACTCAAAAACTGTCATCGCAAACAATTGTTTGAAATCACTGAAAATACCACAAAAGTACTTTTAAAGGAATCTATAAATTAAAACTGCGAAATAAACTCAACAAACATTTAAGAAGGAACATTTTTCTCTCGCTAACAGTTTTAAAAGGCTACACTTGCTATGTAGCTTGGATCTCCGGTACACTGCTGACTAAGCCAATATTAGCACTTAATTCTCTTTTAGACAAAGTACCTGTGAACACCTAGTTGCCAGGTGTACTGCTGTACTTACTCTACAGCTAAAGGAAGGGGTTCGAACAAGGACACGCCGAAATTCTCTCCTCCTTCAACTGCATGTATGAAAAGTTGGATCACGGTGTCGCAGAGCATTTTCCAGATATGTGGATATGGATGCGTCGCTGGAGCTTTCCGTCAATCTTAACTTTTGACTATCGGGCCAGGGAGTGTTTTTTAAGCAGAAATGGCTGCATTAGTGTGGCGTTCACTAAAACAGCAGGGCGGTAACACTAGCGTAGAGCTCGCTTACTGTGCGCTCAAAGTAACTTAAGAAGAGTCTGCCCTCACTAGAAACAGAATCAAGTTTCTTCATCGTCAGATTCATTTGGGTGTCTGGTGTATCATAGCTGAATCGCTGTAATTGCAAAGCCGACAAGCGAGTCAGATGAGGCATACTTTCCCCGCTATCATGGAAAGGATTTGGATCACCATTAGCATCTGGCGTAGATTATTGTGCAAGGCAATGCCAAAGTCTGCGAAGAAATTGCTCAGTCCTTGTACGGCAAACTTTTCTATTTGTCAAGGTATTTTCACGAAATTTGACACAGATTAATATCCAAGCCATCGCTACAATTTCGGAAGATATTCAAATCACAATAAAGATCATTTAATGCCCTCTTATGTTAAATAAAATGCACCTATGAAGGGTATTTTTCTTATTTTTAGCTTGTATTGGTTTTCCGGTTGCAACCAATTCGTTTTCAGCGATAAATAATAGTTTTTCAATCGCAGTGTCGCTCGTCCTTTGCCAACCCTGTTGCTCATGTTTGAAGTGCGGTTTTTTGCATTTTTTACTTCAGCTAAATTCTTTTACCTAGTGCTAAATATAATGGCGGAAGATCTACAGGAGAAATGTGCACTTCAATGCGGATACCTTTTGTGCATACCAATTCTACCGAACTCAGACGAACATATGTATATTTAAATGCTTTGCAAAGCTGCAAATGTGCATGTGTATACTTATGTATGCAGCGATATGGACAACAGTGTGAGCAACTGCTCAACTCAATCAGTAAAATCTCTTCACTTGATTGATCAAAAGAAAGCAGTCATTTCGTATTTAGAGTGTCAGAAATTGCAAAGGACCCTTCATTATCCGCCAAGCAACTAGTCAGCCAGCCATTCAACTAACCAATGCCAATGCTACTTACATATACATACATATGCGCACATGTATGACGCCGCACCTCGCTTTCACCCACTGGATTAATTTGCATGCTCAGCATTACCAAATGCTTCCACACACGCCCACCAATATCTTCCACAATATCTCTCACACTTGCTTTGCTCCTTGGCTGCGCTGATGTTTACTGCTTTGTGGCAGTTCGTGTCCTTACAGTTCATGGCGATTGACAGCGAGTGTCAAATCGTCCTTTCACGCCACATCGTTGCTGCCATATTACTTTTGCTGTTGTTGTTAACGTTTTTGTTGTTGTTATTGGCATTATTCCTGCTATTAAGGTTATATGCGGTGTTGTTGCCACTGCCACTGTCGTCACAGCTCGAGCTGAGTTGCAATCACCAGTAAGTGCTGGTGGCTGTCTGACTGGCGGTTGTTGTTGTGCTTGCGCGCGTTGGCTCGCACCAAGTGATGAGCACATTGAACACATCTAGTATCGGTATTTCGCCTGTTGGTGTGTTGGTGTGCAGCCGTACGTGTATCTTGATATGCATGTGACAGATTTATACATAAATGGCTGTGTTTTGTTTTTTTTTTTTTCATAAAAGTAAATGAATTTACATGCAAATAAGCAAATTATTTTACTTGCAATGAACGCCGCTTGCCACTTTGTCTCACTTCCATGTCAACTTTGCTTCTTTTTTTGTTTTGTCGCTTTAAATTCTTTTATTTTTAATTTCATTCGCTCTCCCTCGCACTTTTCGCATAAAATTCAATTGAAGATTGTGGTGTATTGTCGTGCCTATGCATATATAAGTATACACATAAGCAGAATTTTTACACATGCTATAATATTATATGTATCGAATAATTTCTTTTCGACTCAAATGTATCCATAGATAACAAATTGAGAATTGTATATTTATTTAAAACGGTCATTTCCGCCGAGAGTTTGAACATATTTTCTTGTTTCTACTGTTCACTTAAGGTTAGAAAGAATTTTCAACACCCATAAAAGCCATATTATACATAGAGTGCAACCAAAGAAGAAATTGCAAGTTCAAATCAAAACTCAGATGAAAAACAGAGCGTGAAAGTTTTCTTCAGTCAAAGCTAAATGTATGATTATTCAACACCTGCCTTTAATAAATAAATATAGGATTTCTCATCATCAGTCATATATGGTAATAGTAACGAACATTATGAAGTTGAAAACCTTAGAACAAAATACTCCATTATTGTAACATCATGGGGAAATGTGAAATTAATTACTATCACTGATTGTGTTCCAACACAAGTTCAAACGAAATTATATACAAGTATATATGTTAAATATAAATATTATGACTATACATATATTAAGAACATTATATATTTTTCTCACAACTTTTCGTGCAGAGTATAACACTAACACGCCTATTTTGTATGCATCTACGGCGAGTATTTATGTATAACCATCGGCAGGTATATGAAAATATACGTAACATATCACAGGCAACTTAAGATCCTGTCGTAGTTTATGTTTAATATCTTTTACTACCCTTCTTTTTATATAATACATTAATGTGAAAATAGAACAAATAAACTATAATTTTAATAAATTTACCATTACATTGCATTCTCACATGTTAACGGATAGAAAATAATTATTCGGATACTTTAAAGTCCATAATATTAAGCTACTCGGAAAACACACAGACATATTATCATCAGGAAAATATTTTCTCTGAATTTCAATTACATATCTCACACATTGGCCGATATTTTAGGTAAAATGTCAACTATAGGAATTGAGTAAACATATTCAGTGCCTAGGGGCTTGAGCAGTTTTGGTTCAATTCAGGAAAGTTTTAGTCATAAGGTGGCACATCTCAAATACACTATTCGTGCAAAGTTTTATACTGATAGAAATTTCATTCTATCGTGCGACTTCTTCAATCTACTGCTGGAGAAAATAATTCGAGCTGCAGAGCTTAATTGATCAGGTACAATATTCTATAAGAGTGTACAGCTGCTTGCGTACGCCGATGATAATGATTTCATCAGATTCAATATCTGAGCCGTTACTTCTGCTTTCTACAGACTGGATATGGCAGCTCAGCAAATGGCTGTGATAGTGAATGAGGGCAAGACGAAATATCTCCTGCCTTCAAATAAACAGTTTTCGCATTCACAACTTGGCTCTCACGTCACTGTTGACAGTCATATCTTTGAAGTCGTAAATAATTTCTTCTATCTTGAAATCAGTATTAACACCAACGAATATGTCAGCCGCGAAATTCGACGCAGAATAACTCTCGCCAAAAGATGCTACTTCGGATGGAGTAGGCTATTTTGTAGGCGTGGCAGTTGTCCGATTACGTCCATCTAGGAACTCGTGCTTTTTGCCAAAAAACACTTATAACAAGAAGTCAACACGGCTCGTCATCCTGATCATTTATATATACGTATATAACCCAATAACTATTTCGATTACTTTTAGGTGGTACATAAACAAGTACAACTGTAGCGACATGTTGCAAAAGTATAAAAAGAAAATTGGATTTTATCGTTACAATTAAGAGCGCATCTTAAAGCCTATTTTTCTGAGTACAAAGCGAAAAAAATATCCTGTTTTTTTACTCACCCTAGTATTGTGCAGTTTGCTTGATCACGAAGCAAGTTGATGCAAAAAGTGATCTGTATATACTTTCGGGTATGAATGGAAGCAAGAAAAGACATCTACTTCGGTTGCACCACGGAATACCGTTTAAAATTAAATAACTCCTAAATACAACAACTTGATTTTCAGTTTGTATAGCAAATATATGTACGTTATAGTGGTCTTCTATCGGCGGTTGAACAGCTTCTTGTGGAGAAAAGGACGTGTGAAAATTTTCAGATCAATATCTGTGCAGGGTATAGAACTGAAATGCTTTAATTACATTGTCATGTTTATCCGCTTTTGCTTTAATAGACATATAGTTACTGCGCTACCTATTTACCTCAGTACACTAGGATGCTAGAAATATTTCTGACATTTCTACCAAAATACTGCGCCGCTAAGTACCCCAATTTGTAATCACTTCAATTAATTTAATTCATTAGCAGAGCATATACATAGAAATATTTATGCACATATGTACAATACTTATATATAAAGGCATGTGCATAGATTGGAATACATATGCTTACGACTGATATGTAAATGTAATTATGCGTAAAATAATGTGCCACCTGCCAACTTTTGTCCCCATCAGTATACTTGTATGGTGCATTCCAAGCTAAAGGAAGCAATAAATTACATACAATTTTAGCATAAATTTCTAATTTGTTCTTATCAGACACATTAGTTGTTGACTGTTTTTCGGTCAAATACAATCATATTCATGTGCGACTTCTGTGTATTTTATAAGGCGTCAGTCTATATGAGCAAAGAGGAGTATAGTAATAAGAAACTTATCCCATTGACTTCTAATTAAATAGTTAATAGCAAATTTCTTATGAAAAGTTCTCTTGTCAAAAAATGTATGTATATTTAATAGCAAAAGGAACGTTATCGAATCGAATTCAATACGAGAGAGTAAGCGAATATCTCATTAAGGTGGTATAAACGCTATCTCCAATACCATTAATTTTGGTTTTATAGGTTACATATTACCACTGTGAATGACAAGTTTTGTCCAAAATGAAAGTTTTTTTTTTTTTGGAAAAGTTAAGATTTGATTTAAAATATGATTTTTTTAGAAATCATAAGTTATGGACATTCTCTGCAACCCAGAGGTTGCATTTTTTTAACGCAGAAGGAAGTACTGTCTCTTCACTCCAATGAATGAATCGCAATACAACTAATTTCTTTGAGTAGGCCGTATGGTTCGTTAGATTCTCTTTTGTTAATCATGTACATGACGAAAAGAGCTACATAGAAACTAAAAAAGAAGCGAAAATTTGTCAAATCTTTGCACCTGTTGACAGCTACATACCCTATCATCGAAAAATGTGGTGAAAATGTTATTATGGTGTGGTGCGCTAATAATTCCTTACGGAGAGCCAAACTGTCAACATAGAATATTATGTGAGCATTACGCATTGGCATCCAGCTGTTAGTCTAAAACGACTGGAATTAGGGGTGTAAAACTCTTGGTTTCTTATGATGATATTGCATAATGATATACTGCATTTGTTCTTCGTAACTTTTTTGTCAAAAACTTGACGCATATCGTTCAGCAAACTGTATTCGCCTGACTTGGCTCCGTGAGACTTCTGGCTATGCTACTAACTAAAAAGGCGATGCGGAGACGCCGTTTTGACGCGATTGAGGAAATAAAACGAGAATATAAAAAGGTGTTGCAGACTATACTGGAAAAAGACTATTCTAACTGTTCGAGTGCTGGGAAAAGCGTTGAAAAAGTTCGATATAGAAGAGGATGAAATTGGTTTGGAAAAATAAATTTGTAAATATTTACCTTACTTTTTGATCACAATAAGAATATAAACGAATATATCGTAATTTCTTTCAATGATAATTGGTAATTATCAGAGAATTTGTGTACTAAAGCTACAAAAAGTTATTACTTGGCATCAGTACAAACAGCCAGGTTTATATAAAAAGCTTTTATAGTATTTACTAAAAGTCGGTTAGTTTTGGAAACCCCCTTCACAAGCCTACAAGTACAACATACAAACGCACACTTCATCCAACAATTCTGTCACCGATATTTCCTTATTCCCATTGTCATTTCCGTGACTTATGCCCCATTTGTTTTATGTTGTGGTTCTTATTTATTCACTTGCGTCGTTGCTAACCACCGATGGGAATCAAATGCGCTAAGAAAAACACAATATACACGTATAAAAACTTATAATGACGAGTGGGTGGCGGTTGGCGGCGGGTGCGGTGAAATATGAGTTGTGTCATGCAAAATAAAGGAGAGTCCTTCCGCCTTGAGGTTTGTTTAATTTGGCGTGTATTTTGTTTTTGTTTCGCTTTATGTTTCTATTTACTTTGGTTTTTTGTGTATTCTCTGTATTTTTCTTTCATTTTTTGACTTTTTTGTTTGTACCCTCAATTTGGCTGGGACTGAACACTTCCGTATCATGAACGCATTCCCTTGTTGTTGCACGCATTCAATAATTTCGACATTTAATTTAGTGTTGATTCGTGTGTTGAAGCGAAATGTTACAAATAAACCGAAATTCTTTGAAGCGTCGAAGAAAGGTACAGTGCATATACAAAACGGGACTCAGTAAAAAGAGTCTCCGAAATATTAAAAATTACTTAACAAATTTATTTGCAAAACATTTTTGTCTGTTCTCCGACGCGGTTTACATAAATTTTACGCTAAATTTAACGCGAACATTCTTTTTTCGGGGAACATGAAAGCGTTAAATGCATTGAATATAGTAAATATGAGTGGACTGGTATTAAAGACTACTTATCGAAAAATTTACATATATTGAGAAACGCGAAGTATTTGAAGTGATTTTCAGTGCGTGGTACCTTTACTTGAAACAATTATGTGTGCTATGTAGCACAGAAATGTTACAGTTAGCTAATTAGTTCCTTTTGACGCTTGACCATTAATGTCGCTTCGTTAGAAGGCCGAGTGAGTTCAATTACTTTTTGAGGGCAATGACACTAAATGTCATACGTGGCAAGCTCGTTTACATAAAAACATACGTATATACAAACATATATTGTATGTAAGTAAATGACTCTGCCCAAGTAGGTGGTTATACATATCGCTTGTTTGCGTTTTTAGTAGTTTAGTTTCTCTATTTATTGCTCGATACAGAGACAGTACTGTAGACAAGAAAAAATCGATATTGGTAAAAATGTTTTAAATTTGTTTGTGTTTATATTGGGTCTTATGCCCAGAACAAAATTCTGTATTTTTTACAGGGGAGGCAAAATTATAAACAGACATTTAAAACAAGAAAAAACGTTAACTACGACCGCACCAAGGGCAAAATACTCTTCACAAATACACAATATTGCTCAAAGAAATTTGATTGGTCGGTCAGTTTGTATGAGAGCAATATGCTATAGTGATGAGACACTGAAAGAGGTATCTATAGTAAGGCAGCAGAACTTATTGAAATTCGCGTCAAGCGCAGGTATTCAAAATTGGTTCATGCGTGCTTAACGAGTGAGTGCGAATCTTATAAGCACTTCTACTGACAATGTGAAAATGGTTAAAATCGGAAGGCGGACCTGCTCACCCCCCATATAACGGTAGTGTTCAAAACCACTAAAAGCGCTTAAATCAATAACTAACAACGACAGGGACATTAAATTTTTGTACAACAGGGCTTTATGGGTACATGGCACCGCCCACTTCGTGGTGAAATTCCATATCACGAATTTCGACTAAACTCAGTATGTAGCATTCCTTTCATATTCCTATATTACAATGTAAAAATAGGCGAAATCGGACTACATACAATTACGCCTTATAGTAATAATTCCCTTAAAGTATGCCACCTTATGACCAAAAATTGGATAAATCCAACCAAAACTGCTCAAGACCACCACCTACTCACCAAATATGTGGATATATGTATGTGGTATTTATAGTTGACTTTTGACTTCGGTCAATATGTGAGATACACAATTGAAATTCAGACAGAATCCTTTCTTGATAATAGTAATTCTGTGTATCAAAATGACTTAAATAGGGTCAATACTTTCCTGAGCCCCAATATACCTAATAAAAAGATTTTCGCGACTTTATGCTGCAGATATCGGCCAATATATGAGTTCTCTTAAAGCGCCCATACACGAGCACACAAGTACGTTCGATCGGTATGTGTGCGCTTGCGGTTTATCGTGTATGGGCTTGTTCGCGTACCGATCCATGTTCGCGAAAATGTTTGATTTTTTACGATCGGTGCGCGAACATGTTTATCGTGTATGGCGTTGTCGGCGCACAAAATCTCATTTCTCTCGTGTCGCCGAACAGTGAAGATCGCGGACAATGGCAAGTGTTAAGGGAGAGCCTGCTTTCTGATCTCCTTCAAAAACTCGATTTTTTTGAGGATTTTATTGGGAGGAAAGAAATAATTGATTGAAGCGAAATTTCTAGGCTTTATAGTTATATATTTGAACATCTTTCACAAATTTTTTGGATACGAAATCTTTGATATTCTGCCTTTGGGAAGCAAGGCCAGGATGCAGGTCGCAATTTCTATCGGAAACAAAAAATTCAAAGAGATTCATATTTTTTATTAATTTATCTTCTAGTTAAACTAAGAAAATTCCAAAAAAAAGTGTAAATTTAAAATTTTATTAAAAATTTAATAAGTAGTGGCTTTTGATCAAAAGAATTTTACTTTATGCTGTTTAAAAATATGTTAAAACTTGACTTTTCTTAATATTTTTTTAGTTTAAATATAAGATAATTTTATGTCAATGATAATAAACTTTGCTCTAATTCCATACGACGTTTACTTTTTTTTTCTATCCTGCCCGCCAATTAAGAATAATCGTAAAAATGAAAAACCGAGAAATCACGCTTCAAAGTTTTCGCTTTTTGTCTAAGCGCTCATATATGTATATACATACATAGTGTAAGAAAAATAAAAGTTGGAATAACTTATTAACGATATTCCATGAAATCGATAAAAATGCTACATTAGAAATAAATTCCAAGAAATGTTCCGCTTGCCTGTCGCACATGTTAACTCTGTGAAGAACGGACGCAAAATGGATTTGTGTTGTTGTGTGGGCAAACGAATTCATACCGATCGAACGCACTTGTGTGCTCGTGTATGGGCACTATTAATGAAAATTACAGAGCATGTTTTTCTTATAGCAGTATATCATTATGCCTAACATATATACAGTTGGGCGAAAGCTTGACCCAGCCCCCATATAACCATTACCAGGATTTTCGAACATCTGGCTGACATTGCTCCATATAATTGGTGATTGTATGTGAGTGAAACCCAGCGAACAAGTTTTAGTATGTGGCATATTAATGTGTCGGTCAGTGTATGAGTTATTGTTGTTCAATAAGTTTTGTCGTTCGATAAGAGAGATAAGAGATTTTTTTGTGGTTTTGTTGTACAGCCTTCATATGAACGTATGAGAAGCTTCATTTCAATCTGTAAATTCATTCGTGGTCTACAAGCCATTTAGTGTCGCCGAGTGACAGTATTTTTTTACAACAGGAAAAAATAAATATCGTGCAGTGATAAAATTCTTATTTTCGGAAGGTGTTGCACTAATAGAAATTCACGAACGAATGTTAAAAGTGTATAATGGTTGTTCAGCTGCAATTGGAACAGTAGAAAGAGAGTAGAAAGGTTGCTGAATTTAAACGTGGTCGTACAAGCCTTGAGGACGATCCACGTGAATGACGCCTAAAAAGCGCATCAAGACCAGAAATCATAGCCAAAATACAGGATATTGTTTTGGAAGATCATCGATTGACTGAAAGAGATTTAGTAAAGGCTCTAAACATCTCATTAGGCAGTGTGAGTCATATTTTAAGTGAAATTTTTGGTTTCCGAAAGCTGTGTGCACAATGTGTGCCGCATTCGCTAACAATCGAACAAAAACACATTCGAATGCGACTTTCTCTGCATCATTTCGAGCGTTTTAAAAAGGATAAAGTGGATTTTGTTGGTCGATTCATCACAATGGATGAGACTTGGGTCCATCAACATGATTCTGAATCGAAACAAGAGGCTAAAGATCAGGCTAAAAAGTGGCATCAGTTATTTGGGATGCAAGAGGCATTTTGTTTGTGGATTACTTGCAAATTGGTAAAACACTTAGTTCTTAAATTATTGCAAACTTTTGGATCAGTTGAAGGAAAAAATTTGTTAAAAAAGACCCGGTTTGCAGAAGAAAAAATCTTTTTTCATCAGGACAATGCACCGTGGCACAAGACCATTTTCAAAATGGCTGATATCGATGAATTAAAGTTCGAATTGTTGGAGCATCCACCGTATTCATCAGACTTGGCCCCCAGCGACTTCCATTTTTTCCCAGAACTCAAAAAATGTATGCGTGGCAAGCGTTTCTCATCAAATGAAGAGGTCATAACGGCTGTTGAAGCGTTTGTTGCAGACCTTCCGGATTCTCACTTCAGGGATGGGATCTACAGATTGGAAGTTCGTTGGAGCAAGTGCATTAATGTTCAGGGAGATGATACAGAATAATAAAGTGTATTTTGAATCATAAAATTGCGTTTTTCTTATCAAATGACAAAAATTACTGAACTACCTGGTATATAGAGTATATTTATTCTGGCTTTACTTGTTGCAAGTTGCAAGATTGTAAAATGTTTGGTTGCACCTGAACTTATCCCTTTCTTATTTGTTACTTTTAAATAAACCTACCTGAAAGTTTAAAGTGTTACCAAAATTTTTTTTTTAATTTTTACAATTTTTCGTACAATTAATTGCATTAAATAAATATGTGGATCCCTTGGGAATGCAGATGGCAATATGCAAATGCTGTGCTTACTGACCTTTACGATTCGTAACATATGTACGCTCTTCCGTAAATAAAGCGTTGTTTATATATAGTATATTTACAAACAATTAAAATGCTACTCACACCCTGTAGGAAAATTAAAATACATCAGTACATATTTGCACATCACTTGTTCTTTAAAGCATTTTCGCATAGCCAAATTAATTTAGTACATTAAGATTATAATTGAGAAATCAGTTTTTGTCTTTCGCACAGCTGGCTACTCAATTAATGATAGGCTCGATTAATCTGCTGTTATACTTGTTTGGCTTTTTCGTTTTTAATTCTTCCTGAAGACTAAAATTCGTCAGCTGACTGTTATTTTATCAATGCCCATAACAAAATTTACAGAGTGGATAACAACCATCAGAGTTAAACCCAGCCAAATTCATAGTGTGGACAACAACCTGCAGAGTGGCATTCCAGTTGCAACTCGATTTGACTTCATTTAAGGATTAATGCATTAAAATAAGATTTTTATTTTGTATGATAAAATGTTTCAAATCAACGGTTTAATCGAGCAAAGGCCGGCTAATGGATCAATTATTTCCTGTACGCAAAATATATTAACCGTAAAAAAGACGACAAAAGCATTGCAGAGGTTTTTGTTCCGATCGCTATAAATTTATAAGATATTCGTAATTATTTATAAGATTTCGTACTAAAAACATCTTAGCCATCTTTGTAATTGGTTGTCTATGTACTGTTGCAGCTCGCGAAAAATGGCGAATGATTTGCATCGACTGTCCCAGTTTTTGTTAATAGGGGTTAAGTTTTCTAATATGGTGAAATTATGAAATTATCTTGAAATTGACAACGAGAACAGAACATTACATACATTTGTATATATTTCACTTAAGCTAACATGTTGCTAGTCTAGGTAAATCTATGACATAAAGTGGTATAAAAGAGAACACTTCATACTACAAAGAGAGTTTTCAGTTATTTGTTTATATACGAATGATAAATAAAGGTTATAGCACAAAGCAATGGCAAAAGCAAAGCGTACGTAGCTTACTCATCTGCGAAGAATACGCCATGACATAGATAAAGAGATGCCCAAATTATCTTTCATTGGAAGTGAGAGAGCAATTGCTAAACCTCAAAACCTCCTGAATTCGATCAGCTGTCAAAGCTCAGGAGGTTTTGACGTTTAACAATTGGAAACGTGGGATGGCCAGATTGAAATCTTAACACAAAAATTTGTAAACGGAGGTATTTGATGCCTCTCTCTAGATCACTACATAAAATGTAAAACAAGGATAATTAAAGAAAACCCGAAAAATAAATACATTTGATGAAATATTTTTTGATGTGATGCATCATAGTATTAAATATTAATGAAAAATTATTAAAAACTTTTACTAATTGAGAGCTAACAAGCTTAATGCCCTTATTAACTATTGAATGTTCAAAAGTCAGTTATTTTAATATAGGATAAAAATATTGAAATAGTTTCTCCATATATTAAGCTATAAGTTATATATATATATATTAAGTTTGCTATGAAGTTATTAACACAGCGATGACCCTATAATATACATATGAGTCGATTTAGTCAAGCCAGTCTCTCTGTGCGTCAGTTTATACACGAAGTAGCCCAACAGCTCTTGATATGGTTGGCACATATGATATGGCACACGTCTTTTCGCCCCAAGAATCTGTTCATTTGTCAAAACCGCCGATATTGGATCTCTATATCATACATATATCTGTCATAAAATGATCTTCATGAAAGGTTGCTATAGGAAATGCACCTGTAAATGGTATCATGACGGAGGTGCAGCCGCAGTCGATGTTTCTTCTTGTTACATGATGTTTCTACAGAGTTTAAAAGTTTTATTAATCTAACGGTTGTATGTATCACCTAAAACTTATCGTGATAGATATAGGGTTATGTATATATAAACGATCAAGATGACGAGACGAGTCGAAATACGGCTGAAGGTCTGTCGCCCGACCGTCCTTCCGTCCAAGCTGTAACTTGAGTAAAAATTGAGATATCTCGAAGGAACTTGGTATGGAAGTACAAGTTCGTAGATGGGCGTAATCGGATCATTGCCACGCACACAAAACGTCTTAACCGAAAACTTGTAAAGTGTCTTATCTAAAATTATTTGATCGTTATTCATAAGTATATATTACGATCAGTCAAATACTATTATACAATTGTTGAGATGAATCAGCAGCGATGCCAACAATTCAGTAAACAATTACCTGTCATAGTGTACATTTCCTACACGGCGCTTTTATGTAATACATTAATTTTTTGTTGTTGTTGTAAACGAGTGCAGGCGTGACGCACAAAAAAGATTTCCGCTATTTATCAATGGGCTCATCAGTCATTGAGCTGGAAATTAATTGAAAATTTTCAACAATTCCCATGAAAATTAAGTGAAAGAGAATGCGAGTCACAAATGAGCTGAACTCGAGCACCACAAACACACACCTGCAAAGGTATATACATTAAAATTAACATATGTACATATGTATATATATGCATATCAATAAGAACACATTTGTATAAAGATGAGATTCATTGAAGTGTGGACGAGCGCATTCAAACCGAATACCCAATGGGTTGGGTCACAAAGTAAGCAAGCTTTGGAGCTGCGCGGTGCAACAATATCAACAACGATGGCAATCTGTGATTGCAATTGCAGTATGTGCGAATGGTACAAGCCGATTGTGAGAGTACGTCTGTTGATGCGAGTATATCAATGCTTACTTTAATAAGTACGAGCACTTTTAGAAATACAAGTACTTGTATATGCGTACTCGTAAGCAGTTGAATGCTTGCCACTCGCTGCCTGTTGCATGTCAGTTCTTCTAAAACTGTTCGTGTGCAATATATATGTGCATACCTATAAGAACATTACAAGTATATGCTGGTGCTTGAAGCAACTTATTCAAATTTAATCGCTCACGCTCAACTCATTTCCGTCGCTTTCGCCTTTCATGTATTTATTTCTTTTGTTGTTATTGCACGGCAGTCATTCGCGCATGCAAATGTCAATTGGGAGCCGCTGTGGTTGCATGTGGGTGGCTTCGAGCCAAAAGTAAGGCGAAGAGAGCCGGCGAACGTAATGCTCTATATTTGTTGTTGCATCACAACTCCTACTTGTGTTGTTATTTACTTGTACCCGTACGAGTAGGTAGTTAGATAGTCTTCAATGACCTTAATGTTGTTGTATTTTTTGTGCATGTTGTTTTCTCTTTGTGTTATTTTTGCGTTCATTATTCATCGGCAGCACTTTTGTTTATTTATTCATAATCATTACACGATGTGCTCGGCATGAATTGAACGAGCGAGTACTGTTAGGGTGCGCAAAGAGCAATGTCAAAGCGGTTGAGTGGAATGAAGAGATGAAGAGATTTATTAGAGTGCGTGTGAGTGTGACTGATACACTTCGAAGTATGATTACTGAAATTTAAATTTCCTTATTTTTACTAAAGTTCCGCGTGGAAGAACTAAGGACATCCGGGTGTTGGATCAGCCAGAGTTATCATAATTTTTTTTTTGAAAAATCCTCTTTTGTAAAATTTTAACATTAAAATTATAAAATACCTTTTATTTACTTCCATAGCTATAGTGCGTCAGTATGCGATTTTTGACCAATATAAATTGCAGAACAATTAAAAAAAATTCCAATCTAAATAACCCTATATTCTGTGCGCTTGACAAATAAACAAAAATAAAAGGCATTGTGTTATTATGTGGCAATCTTGAGGAAAAAATCCGAACGTAGCGTTTTTTTCTACACAGAAATGCCTGTTTGTTCTTGGTCATATATTTTTGGTAAGAGCCGTCCCCCAAGAAATTTGAAGATGCCAAAAATTTTGCTTAAACTTAGCACTTCAAGAAAATGGATCACTAATGCCTCGTTAATTTCTTAAGTAATGCGAGCGATTCCTTAATTTTCCTGTTCGTTTAATGAAAGAAATAAAAGTGCCATATTTTTCATTCCAGAAAATTGATTTACTGTCTGAACAAGCCATAGTTTAAGCAAATCCTGTTATATCTAAGAATGCAAGGTTTTTTTAGACTTGTGGTTTTCTAGAAAATAGTTCTTTGTTATCATCAAGAATTGAACTTTATTACAAACATTATGTCTTAAATGATATCGGGAAGTGACTACCACGGCTGGCTCGAATAAACTCCAACCGAAAGGCATTATTATAGAATTTGCTCACCAAAAGTTTCCTTCAATAAGTTAATTGTTTCGTTGAGTACTCGTATATGGTAGATAGCGTCGCCTCGTTGGAACCAAAGGTCGTCGCATCAACACCCTCCAATTCAGGCAGTTCAATTAACTAAAGACTGTAACTTTATGGGTGGCTTCATGTTTAAAGAGGCCGGTATCTTACAGATTCTCTCTGTATTTGCAAACACTCTTCCGTAGTAAGTCAATATATTAAGAGAAGGCAAGAGTACACCATAAAGTAAGCAAGAGTTCTCAAAAAGAAAAATTCCGAATACCGTATTGTCTTACGTCTGAAACAAAGACCCGTTGTCACATAAAATTTCTCGACACATTTTGAAAATTAGTATGATTGGGAAAGAAAAGGTAAAATGATGACTTTGAAATGCAATTTAGAGGGAATAGGTTTGGCGACATTTTCTGATACGAAACTGGATATAAATTAAAATGAATTCCTTTGTTCCGATTAAGTTTATATTGCAAATGTCAGTGAATATCCGAGTTATCAGAATGAAAATTGGTGCTTTTATTTGCTCTCATATGTAGGATGCCTTTAATATTTCGAGATTAGAGAACAAAAACAAATTTTAATCTTCGAAAATCGCTTCATTGTTTTTGAAAAAGCATTAACTACCTACTCAGGTGTCGAAAAACGTTGACCTATTAGTTTATTTTTTACGTCGATGTTTGCATGATGAAAAGCGGTCTGCGTTCGCCTGTTAGTTTTCCTGATTTCTTGAAAGACAACCGACAAAGAGATGTTGGAATATCATTAAGAATTTATTGTTCCGCGTTGTTGTAGTGTTATAGTTGGGATGTGTCCAGTAGGCAACAGGCAGCTATTTTCATGGAAGTGCTCGTGCGCGAACAACTTTTGTTGGATTCGGCTTATGTGAAGTACCCAAGGACTGTTCTTTAATTTGTGGCGTAAATCAACGTTTCACCATATCTCTCGATTCCATAGATGTGTTCCGAAGCCTCGCTATAGTTTTGTTGTAACATTTCTCCCGATCAATCTACACGAACCTTTCTTTGAGTGATTGATAAATTTTGTGCGATCCTACGTGAAAACATTTTTTTACAGTCAAATGTCCTTTGCAATATTAAATATATGCTGGTCCCACTAATGCCTATAGTTTTCTCTATCTTACGATTTGTCATATGACGATCTAGCAATATTAGTTTGTGCAACCATCAATATTTTTCGGAAGAACAACTGATTTTGGACGGCCTTCAAGAAATCCGTTTTTAAGTGATCTACGACCTCGATTAAATTCACCATACCATCGATAAACACTTGCCCTTGATATGACTTTATTGCCAAATTTAAGATAAAGTTGGTTTTTTCTGTTGCCAGATTGCAACACTAGGGTTGTAATATACGAAATATTTCGAGTCGGGTTGGGATATAAACAACATTCGAGTCCAATTGAAGTTATGTATTTGGTTATGAAGAAATGCAGTTTGATTTTGTTTGTCAGTTTGTATGACATAGTTATCCTAGCTGAATAATTTCTTATGCGGTTATATTATTGTCTTGAATATTAATCCATTCTGAATTTCGTGAAGCTATCTCGTCAAATAAGAAGTTTTCCATATAAAGACTTGGCTTGGATCAGTTTGCATGACAGCTATATGTTATAGTGATCCGGTATTAGTGGTTCCGACAAATGCAAAGTTTTGATTTAACAAAAACTGACGGAGTTGTTCGCATATGTATGTACATACAGAGGACCGTGTCTAAATCATCTCAAATCGTCACGCTGATCGTTCATATACCTATGTATTTACTTCGATGGGTCTCCGAAATCTCTTTGGGGATGTTGAAAACTTCGTAACCAACTTAAAAAATATATAATAATAACAGTTGAGAATTGGCGAAAAGTCTACAAGCGGCAAAATTTTAGTCCACCACCTTTCTACCGCTTTTATTTTCTTAGAAATTTCCCACACTTTCATTAACTGTAGTAGCATGCGTCATTGTTTTTGTTATCGCCGACGTTAAACCACATGAACGTGCCACAAACAATCATAGCACATACGAGATCTGGCGCAGCGTTATTTGTCCACACGCTTTGCCGCACATTCGTCAATTTACCGGCATACCATATTTGTATGCGAAGATAATAGTGAGATATATCTGCGTGTATATAGATATGGTATATAATTATATAGCTGCTTATGTACACACATGTACATGTGTCCATAGGTGGGCATAAACAACCGACTACATGTGTAGCGCTGCGGTCTGCCGGCTCCGTATCGGCGTTAAACGCTTTCACAATCACATTTACTGGCTTACTCAGCGCCAGCAAGCTTTAGTTTAACTTTCAAAGCCGCCAGAGTAACAAGTTCGTCGCTCTGAATAAAAATTCCGCAGAAATATATAAATTTCCACTTATCGATTTCGATAGAATATTCGTGGTGGTGTCTAGTCATCTTTTTTCTGCAGACAGCGCGGAAAACATAACATATTTATTCTTCTAATAAATCGATAAATTCGTGGGAGAAAAATGTCCGAGGAAGCAGATGTAAGTAGAAATATTGCACTGTGTGTAATTGAAAGTAGCGGGAGATAAAAAAATAACTGGGGAATTAGCGTCTGGTTTTAAGCGCTTAGAGCAACGACCGGCAGAAGCGATAATTAAATTTTTAACGCTCGCACTCGCACTGCTCACATAAAGATTTTATTGTTTCCCGCACATAAAGTTCTTTTCTCACGAAACTCTAAAAGTAATTAAATTATTCTTCACTTCACACTTGAAAATACGTACATACATATGTATACCCGTGTGTTCATATTAAAGTAGTTACTTATGTGCATTCACATTTATTTTTACTTTCTGTGAGACTCATATCTTGTCAGACAACTACAACATATGGCGGCTTTTTAGTTTCAATTGCTTTATTTTGCTTTCTATTTCTGTTTACTCAATGCCAGTTCAGCTGTGACTCACTGAAAATTGCGAAACACTCATTTTCATGTGACTCCCAGTTTTCGGTTAATTTCTCACTTTGCTTTTGGTATTATTGTTTGTTTTAAGCCAACTACATTCATTGACTCACTTGCTTGCGTTTTAGTTAATCGCTTTAAGCGCCTTCCAATTGCGGCAAGTAAAGTAATTTCTGATTCGTAATACGAGAAAGTATTGCTTTTCGAAAAATAGCTTCAGATTTACTATATTTTCAAAAGGAGTGTCATTATAAATGATATTGCTTTGCCTAGCTGAATTAGGGTTAAGGTTTCCGTCGTCACTTTCTGAAGTTACTGTATATCGAATTATTATATTTTGATAATTATAGCTTGTAAGGCATAATAGACCGCAGGCCGCTTTCAAATCTGTGATTAACTCGAACTAATGGTTCCTATACTATAAATAAATATTGCGTCATGTTTTCAATTTGTTGCACCGTAATGAAAAAAACGTTTTTTTTTTATGAAAATAAATAACTTTTTATTTTACAAAATTTCATTGTCACTTCTTTTCTTCAGACGTTTCTATTTTATAGCCATCTAACTTAATAAAAGCTTTGAAAATTCATACCGTAATAAACCAAGCAGAATATTTAACAACAACTAAATACAAGCATATCGTACAAATTAATAATGTTTTCGACGGTTTTAGGAAAGCACTTTCTTGTCAGCTCTGTAGATAACTTTAGGTGACCTTCGCTAGCTTTTTTTTTGATTATAAACTTATTCAAAACCTCAAATTTAATTCTACTAATTTTATGTAATCACTTCTTATTATTACAATTTGTTTGTTATGCTGTGGTCAGATTAAGCTCTTAACTTATTGAAGAGGTGACTCAAGCTGAATTTCTTAGTATGCAGTTGTTCATTCAATTTCAATCTTAAATTATTTCAAAGGAGAAACCTAATAAATAATGACTTTAGCCATTCGACTTTCTTGTTCAAAATAGTTTTCAATGAGGAGAATGGGTCGATTAAAGCGATATTTCATATTTTCGATACCATTTTATTGCAATAAGATTTTTTCAATGTTTAAAAATAGATCTGAGCCTCAGCGATTATCTCATCGTTTTCCCTAAATTTTCATCACTTATGAGAAGTAGCGTTTGCTTGAGATCTAAAGACTAAATGACTCAAAACTCTGTTCAAAATGTATTCTTTTAAGGCATTTGGTACCTCTTTCTCAAGCTAAAAGAGCTTAGCATACCTTATTATTCATGAAGTATATATCTATCTACTGGTTCTTCTTATAACACTAGAGTATCAGCTATAAAAATCAAAATAATTTGTGGGTCATCCCCATCCATTAGTCAATTTCTGGTTAAATTTGCTAACCACTTTTTAAGATTATTTTATGAAATCGTAATCATTTGTTCGATAGCTAGATAGTGTATAAATTTCTCATACACTTTAGTTATCATTGTTTTACTTCTTTTCAGCCTCCTTTCTACGCCTCTCGCTGTATGTACAAAATTATGTAAATAAGTTTTAAGATCAAAAAAAAGCCAAGCTCAAGTTATGATTTAGTATTTCTCCTCAGCTCTTGGAATTCCTTTATTGATGGTAGTAATTTTAAGCATATTAGTGGACCATGTGAAAATATTTGTAGTGTCCGTTTGTTCCCAGTGAATTACAGTCTCACAACTTTAGGTGTACCGTCAAGGAGAATGAATGTTCTTAAATGTTTGATGAAATGTTTTACTAAAAAACCGTGTGAAACCATTTCTTTTCTATTTTTTAGTAAAAGATATATGCATAATTATCTCAACGCCCTCATTATCACAACATCTGGAAATCAACTAATTGTTCCGAAGTTTAATATGTTAATTACCGTTCTGCGTCTTTCCTTTTACAGCTGAGTAATCAAGACCTCTACTCATTGGAAGCCAATTTGGTTAACAAGTCGATGCGAGAGTTGGCAAATGGCGAGGAGAAAGATCCAATTACCAAATTACGTTTGTTGTGTCTGAGTCGTGGGGCAACTGGTATTGTCGGTTTGGGCAGGTAAGAGGGGGCCGGCTATTGCACACACTTGCACTAGCGTCAAAGTGTATAAAACAACAACCATTAAACAAATTTACAACGCATACCATAAATTTTCTACTAGAGCTTTCCGCAATATGGACGACGATGGCAGCAAAGCACTGAACGAGGAAGAATTCATCAATGGCATACGTGAGACGGGTTTAGATGTAAGCGACGAGGAAATCAAGGAGATGTTCAAGTCGTGAGTACAACATACACATACTGCCAAATATAAAGGCAAACCATTTTAATAAAATACCCGACTTGGTGTTGATTTAGTTTCGATGAAGATGGCAGCGGTTCCATTAACATGACAGAGTTTCTATTGAAATTGCGGGTAAGTAATGCACACACTTAGTTAGTATGCGAAGCGAACTTTATGTTAATTTACTTGCTGCTTTGCTTAATATATCTAGAGGTGGAGTTTTTTTATAACGAATTTTCTTCTATTTCCGTTAGCCACCGATGTCGCAGTGCCGTCTAGACATCATCCATCAAGCTTTCGCCAAGATGGACAAGTCCGGCGATGGCGTTATTACTGTGGATGACTTGAAGAATGTCTACTCAGTGAAAGAGCATCCGAAATTTCAGAGTGGCGAGTTGAGTGAAGATGAAATACTGACGGAATTTTTGAATAACTTCGAAGGGGGGCGTGGCAATTTGGATGGAAAGGTGAGCTTTTGAGTGGAAAATTAAATGCGTTGCATATTTAGTGAGAGTATATTGCCGACAGAGTGCTGATGTATTTGGCATATACATATAAACCGAAAACATTTTTGTGTAGAAAGTGTAAAGTAAATCCATTTTGCATTTGAATTTATGTAAATTTGTATCGCATTCCCATAAATGGCTTATATTTATGTTATATTCTTTAGATCACGAAAGAAGAATTCGAGAACTATTATGCGACCATTAGCGCCTCCATTGACAACGATATGTTCTTCGACCTGATCATGAGACGTGCCTATGCTTTGTAAATCAACTTTTCAATTTAACCAATGGTGCGTTGAAGTATCGCAGTGTTTCAGTATTTAAGAATCTTTACTAGTTTTTAGATTTCTCGTCTTTATATGTTTTATGTTGTGAAAAACTGGAAATGTATGTCTACAAATAGTATACGATAACGTCGATGTAAATTAATTATTATATACATAAATTCACTCTGTGCTTTCAATTTCTGGCAAGCAAAATTATAAAACGATTTTTTATTTCAGTGCAAATACAGAGAGATAATTAAAGTTTCAGAAATTTTTATAAATGGTTTTACCAACTCGGATATCCTTTTATCAAGCATGAGTCATAATTCAAAATTTTCGATAGAATACTATTTCAAGGAAATTACCGATTTTTAATTTACATGTCATAGTAAATTATCTCTCGAGCATTTCCTGGGATAGAAACATGTTGAAGAGATATTATGACGTAAAATATAAGAGTATTTTGTAAAAAAACATTGATAATCGACGGAAAAAGGATGTTACCTGAGGCCTTACTTAGTTACGAAAAAATTGCGGAAATCTTAAGGAAATATTGTATGTTCCAGGAGTGGGGAAAACAGTTGTGATGAATGGCATAGCGTAAAAATATTCCACGACACCGTATTGTCATACTCGCCGTTCAAGTTGTCCACAATAACTAAGAAAGTAGGTTTGTTCATACCTGCATTAATTATTGTTTACTGCTCTTACAACAGAACTAAAAAAATATGGCTTCTACGGTCAAATCTATAACAAAGCAGACGAAAATATTGTGGTCACCAAGGCCTGCAGCCCCGTCCAACTTATTCTCTAGATTTAACACCGTTCCAAACAAGATAATCTTTTCAGGGCGGAAGGTGACTTTTCGTTTCTAAACATGAGAAAAGAAACTGGTGAGTCGAATTGGGTCAGTATCATCGCAATGGAAACCTACTGTTTAGAGCATCAGAAGACGAACTTTTGAGAGGTGTAAAGTGTATTGGAAAATAAACCCCAAATTTTCTACAAATTTCGATCTGCTTTTAAAGGCTAACTAACCTGCCACCTATACACCTCTTCTCAGAAAACTGCGCTGTAAAATCGGAGAAACGATTACTGGCTGCAGGAAAATTTGCATATAGAACGTTCAGGCACAGCTCGGTTAATAATAGCGACTGGGCAAACACCGACTACGTGATTCCACTTTTCAACTGGGAAACAAGATTCAAAGTAAACATAGAAAAAAATGCTTAGCGCAATGATACTACATGTTAGCTACGCGCAACACTTTAAACATGTATACGGATGGCTCGAAAATGGACGATGGTTGATGCTACAATATACTGTCCAGAGTTAGGCATATGGCAACCTTTTAAGGTGCCGGACTACTGCAGTATATTTCAAGATGAGGCTTTTTCGATTGCGAAAGTCACGGAGCTGGCCTCCAATGCACCAGCAGGCAAATCCAGAGTCAACATCTACGTAGACAGCCAAGCAGCAATCAAGACAGTAAACTCGTGTTTCATATCGGCCAGAAGTGTCTTGAGAAGCAGGGCAGCAGTGGAAAGTGTTGCCAGAAGTAAGCAATTTCACTTATAATGGGTGCCGGGCCACAAAGACATCGAGGGCAATGAAATAGTGGACGAGATTGACCAAAATTGAGAAATCCATGCATTTTTTATACGACGACCTTGACAGAAGCATGGCAAAGAAAATCAAAACCGGTTGGAATGAGCTAGCTGGGTGCAAAACTGCAAAAGTCATTTGCAAAACGGTAGATCAAAAGTACACAAAATTCCTACTGGCACTCGATAGAAGAGAGTGTAGGAACATGATGGGAATTCTAACTGGTCAATGTTTGGTGGAGAAGCATGACCACAAGATAGGACGGACAGATCGAGAAGACTAGAGGAAATGTCTGGAGAAGGGCACCAGGGAAACAATCTCTTGCTCACTTGTCCCGCATTGGCAAGACTACACAGTATGATACACCGGATCGATAGTGAGGCCGTAGAGTCTGTTGAAATTCGCGTCAAGCGCAGGCATCCTTAACGATGATTACTTCTCTCGTACTTAGCAAGTGAACTCCATCTGGTATCGCAAAGGACCAAACTGGTAGATGCGAGGCTTATTGGCCTACTTGGTAAAGCTAACCTAACCTAAAGGCTAACTACTTATCAGGCCGATCTCGAACATAAGAGAAATATAAGAGAATGTATACATTTGCACCCTCCAATCATTCAATTCTGAAAGCTAACACTGATTTCAAATTAAATTTTAAATATTTCACTTTCATAAAGCTATTATGCCAAACGTAAAGGCATTCAGTAACAATTGAGAATCAATAATTCTCTTAGTACTCTAACCCAAGAAATAAACACAAAGGTTCATCAAGATTTCACTCTTGCTAGTTTATAATGGAGAACGGTATTCCAAAAGGGATATTGCTTGATATCAAACATTTTTTAAAGAGATTTTGAATTCTCTTGAACATCACTTATACTAAATCACTTTCTAAAATCGTTACACATGAAGATTAAAAGTAGTGACTTCGTTCTTCATTATTTACTTGGTTTCAAGACGTTACACCAGAATAGAAGCAAACTTTACATGCTTAAGATAATTTCTTAGTAATTTTCATATTATTTTGAATGTGCGATTTCCTTTCACTTCCACAACAACAATAACTTTTTCGATATGTACTGTTATACAAGTATTTAGTGCGGTTGCTCTAGGTGCTGAAGTATCGTGTGTGTGTGCGTGGTTTTGTGCACTCAAATTCTAGAACTATCAAGTTTCATATAATTTGAGAAAATTTCGCATTATAACAAAAAAAACTGTCATGAATGGAGAGAATGATAGACGCAAAGAGTTTCTACACTCACACACACATATTTACACCGAAGGGAAGTTGCGAAATATAATATGAGGAAGTAAGTTGTGTTTCTTTGAGAAGTGGAGAATAGCTTTGAGAAATTTTTGAATGAAACTGCCTCCGTAAATTTACTTTGAATGAGCACGGGGAAAAAATTAGTGACAGTTACAATTATTCCTACTTGTTTATCTATTTTTCGTGTCTTGTTAAAAAATAGTGCATTTATGATGCAAATCCTTGGGCTAGGCATTTGTCTGACCAAAAAGTTGTATAAATGTATAATATGTACAGAAGCAAATTAAGAAGTAATGAATATGTTTCATTTTTACTTCCTCTCTATTCTTGCTTCATCTTTGAGGATTTCTCAAATCAAATCGAAATCTTTGTAACGCATTACTGCTGCTGAGGTGTAGAAAGAAAAGTAGTAAGAGAAACAAAGATACCACCATTTCTGAAGCATTATCTATGTCATTAGAAATTTTCTTCCCCTTTATTGCTACCCAAGTAGATTTGATGAAACTCCCCTCAGCACGCCAGTTTTTTCCTTAAATTGTTACATCTCAAAACATCAAAGATCGATATACAGTCGAACTTCCATAACTCGAATCACTATTATCCCAAAAAAAACTTCGACTTAGGGTCTCCCTCGAGTTATAGAAAAAATTTTTTTTTTAAAGAAACTCAATTGCAACTTTAGAGTATATTAAATGATGAATATGTATTTGTTGTTTAAAACACACATTACAGAAAACTGTAATAAGTTACAGTGAAGTGAAATATTCACAAATTAGTGACTGAAAATTTTCTTTTTTTTTTGTATTTTCAGTAAAAAATGACTCTAATTTGTTTAAAGCCGTATAGTGCTCATCAGTTGTAGTGTCATTTGTTTGCAAATATAAACTCAATGTTCGGAAAGCATTTGGAGGCTGGTGAATAGTTTCTTCTACCGATCCCTCGCCGTCACTCTCCGTTCCGCTTAATATTGGATCATCTAATTCAGGGCAGTAATTCTCAACAATATCAGCATCTGTTGGAAAGCCAGTTGTGCAAAGGTCATTATCTACTGCAATATAATCCTGAAGAGTAGCACTGCAAGTTATTTTGTTTGCTTTTAACCATGCTTCGTAATCAGCTTCAATTACATTTCGATATTCATCAGTAGTACTTAAAAACTCAGAGGTATGTCATCTTCCTCTTCCCATTCAGAGTATTGACCAAATCCAGCTTTTTTGAAGCGATTCGCTATGGTTTGATTTTTGACGTCAATATCCCAAGCTTTTGTTACATGATTGATGCAATCCGTAAGTGTAATATCTTGTTTTTCGTTTGCCTCTATACGCTTTAGTGTTTCTTTTACTATTCTGGTACGATAAAAACTTTCAAGTTTTGAATTACTCCCTGATCCAGCGGCTGTAATTTAGAGGTCATATTCGGTGGAAAAAATGCCAGTTCAATGGCTTTCAGTTTGCTTTGTACGTCTTTAGAATGTGCTGGGCAATTTTCAATAAACAATAAAATTTTTCGGCCAGTACTTTGAAAGCGCTTATCCAAATTTAGAACCCATTCTTCAAAAATTTGGCCAGTCATCCAGGCCTTGGAGTTATAGGCCAGGATACTGCGAGTTGTAGAATGAGAGAAAAGCACATTACTTCGAGTTATAGAAGTCATAATTATGTATTTTCGTTCGAGTTATGGAGAACTTCGAGTTATGGAAGTTCGAGTTACGGAAGGAAATTTATATGTTAATTACTCTCTTAATGCTACTGCCAACCCATTTAGTTCGAGTTAGAGAAAATTCGAGTTAAAGAAGTTCGAGTTATGGAAGTTCGACTGTATATAGCATAGGCTTATCATATGTTCTTTCACCAACTTTACAATGCATACAATAAAACAATTCCACAGAAAAAGAAACTTATTAATAATGCGGTGGGAAAGTAAGCGTGGAGAAAGCGCAAGTGAGACAAAAAACTTATTATTTCTAGGATGATTGGTTGCCGCACTATTGATGGTTTTGTTCATGATAGAATAAGAAAATGAAGAAAGAGCCATAAAAACTATTCCCATAGAAAAAAGAAAATAATGTAAATGGAAATGGATATATCGAGCAGATCAGTATAAAGACTTATTCGGCGCGATATCCAGTAGAAAATATAGATTTCCTATAGTCGGTCAACTGATGTTCTGACAACGCGCTTGAGACAACAGATGCAAGGTGGACGCGATCAACGGCCAGGAAAGTATTAATTTTACAATTCCGTTAGAAAGCTACACTATCTCCGATGAACATAAATTATAGTTATTACATAAAAAATAGGAATTTTTACAAAATTGCCAATAATGTAACCCAAAGTGTTAAACTATGACCCGATCGACTGGTACCACGGCAATTCCAGTTTGGGAAACAGGAAGAAATCACGCGGAGCTAAGTCTGGTGAATATGGTGGTTGATCGATTGCATTCATTATGTTTTTGGCTTTAAATTCGGTCACAATGATGGCTCGATGCAATGGTGCATTATCTTCGTGTAACATCTATGAATTCTTCCACAATAACAGTCAAATAATCTCACGCACATTATTCACCGCCTGTCTCACCCAAAAAAAATTGATGATACCCCAAACCACGAATATCGAAATAAAACAATGAGCACCTTCTCGGCTTTTAAGCGGCTTCGGCGTGTTTTTTTTTTTTTTTTGGTTTCGTCTTTTCGTCCCTCCATCCCGATGATTGTTTATTGCTTGCATGTCAAACTCATAAGCTTATGTCTTATCGGCAGTTAGAATGCTCTCCATAAATGTCTGATCGGAATTCGCACGATCAACCATATCCAAAACCTTGTCTGTGTACTATACACCGAAGGCTTTGGCCGGCCTGTTTTTTTTGATAAAACTGAATCGAAATTTCCAACATTTGAAACTATTCTCCACACGAAATTTGGTTTTAAATACAAAATTTGAGACAAATTCTTTGTTCGATATTTTATCTATTGTGAAAATCGCGCTACTGAACTTAATCAGTTCCTGTGAACAGTGCTACCAACTTACCGAAACCTTTTTTTTTAAATATCTTTTACCCAGGGAAATAAATTACAATTTCCGCGTTGTTTTTGTTCCAATATATAGAGTTTAGAAGTACCTAAAAAAAGATGTCGTAACAGCATAAGAGTTCCTATATATTCCTATACGGATAGGTCGGGAGAAATAGGATTTCACTAAAAGGCAGACTCATTGTCCAATTTTTACAAGGATTTTCTGATTGGATTTCAGATCTCATTTCTATACGAAAAGCTACTCACTTATCCGAACCGTCGATATAGGTTAACTGCCATGGACACTTTTAACTGCCACTTGAATGGACATTTTTTTATTTGATAAGTTATCCTCATAAGACAACAGTGCAAACTTCTAATATTTCTTTCAGATCAGACCACAGAAGCATATAGCTGCCACAAAATTCAATCAAATTCTTATGTGGAAAGTTTTTTTGATTTCTGCAAGGTATTATAGCTTCGATGCAACTGAAGTTAACATTCTTTCTCTTTTCTGCTTAAGTTGAAGCTTACTTGGACGAAACTGTCTGCTTACTCAAATCATTGAGATGTACGAATTCATAAGTTATTGGTAATACAAATTATGATTAGTGAGAAGGTCTATTCTACACTGTGAAAGCATCTATAATTTTACAAAAATTTGAACACTATTCAACCATATGTCTAGTAGTCAATATAAATTCCTCCATCAATTAACCGGCCATAGTTAGCTTAAGCAAAAATTTGCAAGGCCAAGCATCTTATATAGAAGTCAATACAATATTTATAATAGCTCTGTTTTAGATTTATTTGCTAATCAAAATTTTCATTGGAAATCAAATCCTGTCTACTTGGAGAAATCTACTATTACACCAAAACTATTGTAGAGAAAATTCTGCGAATAATTCCGAAGCGATTGGCCTACACACACTCATAATTCTAATTTACTTGCGTTAACAATCAGAATATTAGGCATTTGCAGAAACCAACAGTCAAAATAGCAATCAAACAAATGCAATTACACACACTTGTGAGCATAACAACGAAAGCTCTTCTGAGTGTGCAATTGTAAAGGGCGGCAACCTAACAGTAAACAGAAAGTTTTGCTTTTGATTGCAATTTAGCCCGAAAAATTTTAAATGCCAATAATGAAAACTTTGCATTTATATGCACATGCATGCAGATAACCAATTGCCCCCACACACTCACACACACACACCCAGAAACAAACGTGTGAGGATGCTGGTGAGAGTGTGCCTTCCAGCAGCAGCAAAGTCAACCGCTCGGTTACATTTGCAAAGAAACCACTGCAATTCTAACTGTACTATCGTGCATAGGTATATATGTACATATGCTATAAACCATATATAGTTACATATGTATATATGGTATTGTATAGATGTAAGTTCATTTAGCAACACAAATACACACACGTGTTATATGCCTTAGCATACATTTCATTCAAGTTTATGGTATTTTTGGCACAATCTTATTGAAATTGTAAATTTTCGGCTGCAATCACTGTACTGAAGTTTTATGGCAGCCATTGTTGTTGTGGTAAATTGCAGATTGCAGCTGGCGCTTTGAAGTTTCGTAAACGAAAATGCTAATCAGAAATCTTCAGCACTTCCAGAAGCACCACTGCTATATACATATGTATGTATATGTAAGTATATATAGTCATAAGCAGATAACAGCGGTAAAAACAATGCGGGCGGAGTGTTGAGGCTACCACTTTGGCATATGGAGCAAATTTAGATTTGCACACGTACGCCCACATACAAGTGCATAGCAGTAAGCGTTGTATCTATGTACATACATACATGCTTGAGAAGCAAAGTTTATTTTTGCAACTTAATGAATATTCCGCATGCCTTGAATAAATGCAATATTTACTTTCTACATTTTTTTCAAGTTGCAACTTTATGCATGCGAATACCGCACATACACACTTGCTTGCAAATGTGCGTACGTATGTGACGTATTCATATGAGCGTATATACTATACATATACATATGTATGTATGTGTAAAATGTGAAAGTTTGTGCGTAAGTTCTGCTGGTGAATTACACAGCCAATTTTAAGCCATTTAAAATTTATTCCTTTTAATTTGGTGGTTTAAGAATCCAGCTTCTAACAATAATAAATAAAAAAGTTTAATTTGCGGCAATATTTTATTATTTCAAAAACTGGCAATTTATTTGCTACGTTTCTGGTTTATTTATTACGATGTGTCCAAATGAATGTCAGAAGTTTCACACTTCGAAAAAATTGAGATAAATAAAAGTTTATAAAATGGCTGGCATTTGGAAGATATAAAATATTTGCATGCATACCATATGTATTAGCACACTGAAAAAGCAGAAGGCTAATTATATTAGTCAAACCAAATCCTAAATACCAAAAGACTGCATTTGTTGTGACTCCTAAATCACTTTTTCGGTTTTGAAATTTATTCCGCACTAATGTAGTGAACTGTGCTCAAAGGCATTTGTACCCACATGCTTTTTTCTGTATTTGGGCGTGGACTTTTATAGTGATAACTAATATGACATGAGCTTAGGAATATACAATAAGAATAAAGTGTAACTAAAACAAATACATTACTATCTGTTCTTGTCTATTGCGAATGATTTTCCTAATGAAAAAATCGTCTTAAGAGAAAGTTCTCGAATATTCTAAGCATACTAAATACTACTTTGAGCAAAAAATAAGCCTTACTATTTTTAATTTAAATTTCACGCAAAAACGTATTCTGCGAAATATCTTTTTCTAGGTACATGTGACTGCCAGTGACATCTGTGCTAAATGCCACATCAAAACAATCATTAGTGTTTAGTATACGCATGTCTTTCTGAAGTATTTAAAGTGCATTCGGCGATTTTTAGGATGAATGCAATTATTCAGCAAAGAAGTTCCATTAAATTTTGTGTAAGGAATCAAATTTCGGGTGCCGAAAATTTAAGAATGTTGGAAAAGTCCTTCGGTGGCAATTGTTTCTCGCGATGAAGAGGTTTTGATAGGTAAAACTTATTCAAAGAGGGTCGAGAACCATGTCTAGGACGGCCCTCAAGATAACTTCAATAGAATACGGAAATTGGTGTTTGGGAATCGACGATTAACAGTAAAAAGTCTTACTGGCATAGTTGGAATATCGAAAGAATCAGAGAAAATCATTTTGGAAGACCATTTGGGCCTAAGAAAAGAGAAAGAGCGATTGGTTCCAAAATTACTCAGTTTTTTGGTAAAAAAAATATTGCGTTAACATCTGTTAAAAAATGGTTTCCGAGTATCAGGATGTCATGAAATATTTGAGTGTTATGCGTTGTTTGAATGAAGCTATTCGGAAAAAGAGGCCGAAAACTCTTGGTTTTTGTACCACAATAATGTACCGTCGCTTACTGCATTGATTCTTCGTGAGGTTTTCGTTAAATTTTCAACCAGAACCGTGCCATAATCACCGTATTCGCCTGACTTTTGGCTATTCAGCAAATTAAAACGACTGCTCTGGGAAAACCGTTTTGAGTCAATTTAGGTTAAACGTAAACGCTATTCCGGAAACTGACTTCAACATTTGTTTCGAGGATAGGAAAGGAGGGTTACTTTAAGGGAGACGACAATTGATTTTCGCTCTTAGTAGTAAATCACACAATCTAATGCAAAAAAATAGACTAGACCTTATATAAATATTGCTTAATATTTTATTATAAAAATAAACACATCAATCTGAAAATGTTTAAGGAATCACATTTATCAAAAAGTTCGCGTTTATGTTTTTAACATGACGTTCCCAAGAGCCACCTAAATTTTTCTACTCAGCGCTAAAATTGCACTAGTACTCAAGGAACTATAGCACCATCTGCTGACAGTTAAATTACCAGTTACTATACCTGCCATGAATATAAAGATAAATAAATGAATGTGGACTGCACCGAGACCTAATGTGCCCTTACCATGAATATAAACAGTTGTCCACAAAAATAGGCAGGACCACATTAACAAAACGAATCTTTGCGTTTTTGTTCAGAAATTGTTGTATTAATAATTCCGTAGTGCATATATTTCAATTGAACGTAAAGAAAAATAATTCATGTCTCATTGAACAGCTCTGGTTGTTTTAAATAGATCATCATACTTCCCGGAAACAGAGCCTGTGAGATCTTAGCAATGTTCAAGTGGTAATCTTGCCTAAACTTCATTCACTAACCGCCGGAAATCTCTTCAATTGGCTAGTTTTTGTTTCGTAGCAATTCGTCAAATCAGTGCTAAGATTTTTTTGAGATGGAGGGTAGAAGACAGGAGAGACTAAAACATAAAATCGTAACCGTCGACTCTACACAACTTCTTTGCTCGTTTCCTGATGCGTTTTGGATCATTCTCTTGTCGATATATTCCCATTAATGTTATATTTTATTCAGCATATGATAACATTATCTCGTTTTATATTTTGACATATATCACTTGATGATCCATGATGCCTTCAATCAAGAGAAATGGACCATTCAAGTTGCCTAAAATATGGTATTTTAATAAAATCAGTCGATTTTTCCTACACTTTGTTTTATTGTTATGAAGACATTTTCGCTTGTAAAATATTGGAAAAAAATGTGTTCCATTCCAAAAACGAATGATGTTATTTTAAAAATCTGCGGTAACTCCAACAATTCTATACGTGAATTTTGGAATGACCAGCTTGTTCTCCTGATGTAAGTCCTATTGAGAACTAGAGAGAAAAGTTTACGAGGATTATTGTCATTTTAATACGATTTCTGAGCTGAAAACAGCTATTTTGTATTAGTTTGTTGTATTAATGTACTAGTTTGTATTAAAATTCTGCTCAAAGTTGTGCGCGATATCTGCACTTTTTCAAAACAATGTTGTCTCGTTAAGCTGTAAAAAAGATATACATACGGACAGAAAAGGCTCAATGTTTTACAAAGGTTGGTGGCAATAAGTGCAGCAGGATGTCAGAAATGAACGCAATCAATATCAAGACTGCCTGGTTACGAGAACAGCAGTTAAGCTAAACTTCAACAAGTTTGCTTCGCTAAAACATTCGCACATATTCGCATGTTCTGAGTTGCTGACGGTGGACTTTACTCTTTCACACAATACTTTCGATATAACCTTATATGCGATATTAAGGAGGCTTATGCTTCGGTAGTTGGTGCAGATTATAGGGTCTCTCTTTTTGTAGATTGGGCAGAGCACACTTGAGTTCCAATCACAGTGCATTCTACCGTCCGGCCGTATTCTACAAAGAAGCTGATGCATGATGCTTCTTATCAATACTTCGCCGCCGTATTTGAATAGGTCGGCCTCCGCCGCTTTGTTATTCTTTAGACGGGTAATTGCTATTTGAACTTCTTCATGGTCGGCCAATGGAACGTCGACCTCTCTCGTTTTTGTCTGCAAATGCGTCTCGTTTCCCTCATTAGCTCTCGGTATCCATCCCATCCCGATACTAACCGGTTATAGCCGAGTTAACAACAGCAAGGATGTTGGTAATTTTTCATTGGGGGCGTTTTCATTGGCCACGTTTACGTGGAGGGTCCCAAACCCAGCGCACAACCCTGTGGAGGGGATGTTTCGCCTTTTAACTTTGACTCGCTATCAAACGCATGTTCTTTGGCTACCCAGAGGATACTTGGTCTAGGAAGTAGTGAGTTGCTTGACCCATATGTCAAAGAATAGTTTCTGGCTACTTCCAAGTGAATGGCAATCAGAAAACTTTCCTCTCTTGCGTGAACTTCTACACATGACTCCATACTCCTATACTAAGTACTTAACTATTTAATATGTTGAACGTTTAACCTTATGAAATAAAGTGTAGATAACTCTAAAAAGAAAACAAGTCAACAGCTGATAGTTTAGGCTTAATAAAAATAGAGCGGTACGTTATAAAACCATGTGGCTGCATTATTTGAATAATATTCCAAAAGAAAATGAAACCTAATTGAAATGGTGGCAAATTTAAATCTTGCGTTAATTTTGGGACATCTATTACAATTATGATTGGAATTCTACAGCTGTCCACTCCTAGTCAGTATTTTCAACGTTAAATTTAATTGCGTTAAGCTATAATGCCATTCAGAGGTGCATTTCTTATGTCATAAAAGGGTATACGAAAATATTTATTTTCTTTTGATTGGTCAGTTTGAATTTCGGATATTCCCTGTTGTGATTCGATCTGTACAATAATTTTTTGAATATAGCTTATCAAATAAAAAAAGTTTTCCATCTGAGAACTTGGGCTGTTACTACAGTACAGCTATTTATATACTACAGTACAGCTATATATGTATGTACTACAGTTTTCCGATATCGACGGTTCCATTGTGCGAAATTTCTGATCAATATCTCAAAAACTCTTTCACGTTTCCTTCCGTGTTTAGGGTATAAATATATGTAAAATTAATCATTTAATTCCAGTAACCATAACATTTTGTTTAAAAGGGACGAAAAATGTTCTAAGCGGTAGATGTCCAAATTTACGCATCACTCGTTAATATTATCTATTTTGTCAAATTCTTTCTTTCATTTTAATTCTCATCAAATTGTAAAAGTTATAGATACATTTTATGGGTGTCTAAACTACAAATATTTAGAGTTTTTGTAGTGAAAGAATATATGAATTTATATTGGCGAAATAGTTGTATTATATTTTATTAAATACACAGCCTTAATAAATCGACTATTTTATTGCGTGTGCGAGAACTGTGGTATTCAAAGGAGTTTCTGCTCAGTAATCTTCCCCAAAGGATAAAATAATTCAATAAATTATATCGTGATAAAATCATTTTATTCTTTTATTCTCACGTCACATTTCACTATGAGCAATTCTATTAATTGACTGCTTGAATACTATGCAGCTATTGCTGGTAGCATGCAGAAAATGCAGCTATTTAATTGCACGTCGCATGCCACTGGGCAATGAAATTTCAGACATTGCTGCATGACATACAGCGCACGACATACAGGTAATACGTATATTTATATTGAACCATCAAACGAGTACAGTCGCGTTATATTTATTTATTTATTAAGCGCTGGAGAATCATTTTCAAAGTAGAAAACATAAATATACATGTTGCTGAAGCTTTCACTTTAATCCTTACTCTATGACAATTATTAGTAAATACAAGCGGACGAAACATTCTTCAAATTGAATGAAATAATAATTTTTGACTAACTGAGTGTTCTTTAATAAACAAAACATTTTTTACTAATACAAGGTGCCTTCCAAAGAAAGCAGGACTTTAAACAAAACAGAAGAAATGGTTTTTCGGCAAAATCAATTTATTTTATTGAAAACAGTCTCTTTCTACTTCAATACAGCTTTCTCAAAGCACGGTTCAAAAGCATGTCGAAAGAGTGTTTTAGCTCGTTAGCCGGTATGACCGCCAGTAAGCCGGTGCAAGGCTTTTGAATGGAATTTTGAATTTACTTTGGAACACACCTTGTTTTTACGTGATATTTCCTTGATTTACTATTATCTTGATTTACCATATTTTGTCCTTGTTCCATGCTGGACATATATTTGGTATGCCACGGTCGATTCTGGATAAGTAGAAGTTTAACAGTATCCAGAGCGAAGCTGCGCAATATTCATCACATTAAGGTGTTTATTTACTGTGAGTGGCGGTCAGTGCATGTCTCAAGTTAGTTGCATCCGTCTGGTCGACATAAGAACGACCTCTTGATGTTCCTATGAGGCTGTTCCGCTTGAAGCAGGCGACTGCAGAGATGGTTTCTGAAGCCCAGAAGAAACTGTTTAGAGAGGTGTTCATTATGCTCCTTAACTGCGAGCATACGGGCTTTACTATATAGATGTTCAGTAGGAGACATCCAGAGGATCAAGTTTGTACTCTTTCGTCCAGTTTGTGAATATGGTTTCTGTGAACTTAGTGGAAAAGAGTGTTAGGCTATTTGTAACGAGCAAGCAAGAAAGAACAGAGATATAGCGGTTTACTTTTGAGCGCATGTCATCGATTCCATTGCCCGACGTCATTATCGTGCAATCGTCAGCGTACGAGGTTATATAAATTCCCTCTGGTGGTTGGGGGAGTTTCGAAATGTAAAAACTAAACAGCAACGAAGAGAAGACACCACCCTGCGGAACCCTCTATTTAATTCTTCTTAATTTAGAATTTATTCTTCTAAACAGTACGGATGATTGCCGATCACTGAAGTTGTGCATAGTCCACCTCTAGGTTCTGTTAGGAGCATAGATTTCTCGATGTCCTCAAGTAGCGTTGTGTGATTGACTGTGCTTCTGACAAGTCTAACGTTACTAGGATCATCCTTTCTTAGAGAGGTATTTGGTTGAGACCGGGAACTATCTGCACGTTTATGACGCAAAGTACTGAGGGTGTGCTGTACACTTTTCGGAAGAAATTCTGTTGGTTTGCTATACTGAGGTCGGGAGAGTACCAATATGATCGCATTTTGCCATTGACGGAGTATGTATATACCAAATGATCATGATGACGAAACGAGTTGAATTTTCATGCCCAGAAAATATCCTTAAATAATATATATGTACATTTAAAATATAAAAGAGACAAGTAAGCCGTAAATTAAGATAAAACTGTAATTTGGTACAGTAAAAAGTCCACATGTGACTCAGTGTGAAAATTAGAAAAGGCACTCCATCACTTACTAGGATACTAGTTGGGCGGTACCGCACCCATTCTCAAATAGTGATACCAACCGTTATGAAGCCATTACATACCAACTCGGGATTAAAATGTAATGTCTTTTCGGAATTATTTATTAAGTTTTCGCCATTTTAGTAATTTACAACATGATTTTTATATAAAGATTAGGCGTGGATATAATATGATTTTGCACACTTTTCACAGAACAGAAAAATAGTTAGAAGGAATTTTTGTTAGCAAGTTTGGTTGAGTTATGGTCATACTCGACCCAAGAGTGGTCCACGCAATTGTCCGATACCGCCCTTCTGCAATACTAACTATTCATGGAAGCCACGAAAGAAGTGAGTTTTAACACGACTTCTAATCCTGATCGTGATCATAGAACAAACTACGATCCAACAGCACTGCTTCAAAGAGAAAGCCAATTTTCGTATTGAAGTGAATTTAATAGCGATAGAAAAACACTTTTATTTCAAAGTAATTGCATTTCTGTTATTTATTACTAGAATGACCAGCAGCATTAATTTAAGCAAATTGCTTATAGTTTTACGGAATAAAATAGTTGGCATTATTCGCCACAATCTCCATGCATTTTGCACGAACGCAAAACACATATACTCCCACAAAATCGTATACACACATTCTGCGTTAACGACATTTAATACGAGCTAATTTGTAATGCATTGTATTCGTTGGTGTTGTTGTTTTCGTTAATGTTGCTTATTGGTGTCACTCGGTGCAATACATTACATTCGTTGGTATTATTATTACAACACTCATTTATTGTAAATAGATTTGTACTTACAAATTAATACAAGTAATTTAATGTATTGTAGCGGTTTTCGTATTCGTATTGGTCAGATGGCAGTTATTGTTATCCCGTTGCGATTGTTCGATGCCTGAATGCTTTTAGAATTTTTTTAATATAAATATCATTATCTGTAACATTTGAAAATATTCGACGAATTTTTAAATACCTATTTTCAAATCGAAGCGATAATTTAGCATTTTTGAAATATTCTAAAATTTTTGCTATTGAATATGCGAACAATTTCTGAATATTCGTATTATGTTAATAATGATAACAATACGCGTTATGCTATAAAATAAACGCAAGAGAGATCCAGTGGATATGTCGACAATTGAATGGATATTAATGTAGCAAATTCAAATACTCCGTTCAACCAAACATTGTATTCACATTATATTAATTTAAAGTCCATTATTAATTATACACTGAATTAAGTAATTGGCATTCCAAAATTTATCGCTAAACCAAGCATGATGTTTTCCTTAAATCAAGAAAAAAATTATAACAGGAATAAATAACGTCGTCTCTAAGTTACGCGTAAATCGAGATAATAATTGAAATATTGTTCTGTATGCTTAGCGCTTGCAAACTCCCAAAAAGCCGGTTCAAAATACAACACTAGATTATTATTTAAATATTGCCTATTATTTGAAGCGTGATATATACAAAAGTTCAAGAACATACTAACTTGATCTAATACAAGCAGAATAATTTAGAAGGACTACCGAATCGATCGAATTTGCAATCAAAGGCGCGTAAATTCCTTCAGCTGTAGACGGAACTTAAAAATACTTGCCGGAAACTACAGATGCAGTAAGTGACACGGAAACTATCGATGAAGAGGAGCAAATATTCAACGATGGAAGTGCGTTTGTGTTTCACGAAATAGCTGGGAACATTGAACTCTCTTGCGCGTACAATGAAGACAATCCGAATGCGTCAGCCGATTGCGACGAGACCGAGGAACATTCTACTGTATAAGAATCTAGTTCAAGTTCGCGTGTGACATCCAAACGTAGCAGAAAACAAGTCAATCTGTTCGAACCAAAATGGACTAGAGCAAAAAATATTAAATACTCTTGCGAGCTTCCGGTGAACTAGGAGATTGACAAAATGGAAAACTTTACAGCAAATATGGTATGTATTGCAATTTCATAGCCATTTATATATTCGTGTAGCTCATTTAGGCCACAGCGCATCGAAAATTATTGGTCGTGCCAATCTTGCAAGAGTGCAAAATCATCCGTGACGCAATGGCTCGTGATCGTTTCAAACTAATAAAGAAGTATTTCCATGTGTGCGATAATCATACTATAGATGCCAGTGATAAGTTCGCCAAAGTGACCCCGTGGAACATTCGTTTGAATAAGAAATTCATGCAGTTTGATATTTCCTTATCAAAGAAAAACCCATTCGATTTGGCTTCAAATACTGGGATTTATGTTCGTCTGATGGCTATTTGTATTCGTTCATTCCGTATAGTGGTGCAAATGAGAATCGAGAACCCGAATACAAAAACTGCGGCTTAGGTGAAATGGTCGTACTAAAGTTATTGAACCAACTTGACGAACCACGTAAACATTGTATTGCGTTTGACAACTTCTTTACTTCTCATAAATTGATGAATCACCCCACCTCTTTGTGATATTATGCTACAGGAACTATTCGTGACTCCGTAGTCAACAGCTGTTCGAAAATCCAAAGACGCCGCTTTGGAGAGTGTTCGTAAAGACAAAGTTGGACATAGCATTGTCAAAATTGTCACAAACATTCGTCATATAAATACACAAAATGCGATGCAGTTCTACATGTTTTGTGTTTTAATCAATTCCATGAAATATAAAGATAAGATATTGAACTTTCAAGAAAAGTTGTTCGAAACTTACTCATGACATGTATCTATATTTTATTGTTGTTTTCGTTAATGTTGCTTATTGGTGTCGTTAATGTTGCTCGGTGTCACTCTGGTGCAATACATTACATTCGTTGGCATTATTATTACAACATTCATTTATTGTAAATAGATTTGTACTCACAAATTAATACAAGTAATTTAATGTATTGTAGCGGTTTTCGTATTCGTATTGGTCAGATGGCAGTTATTGTTATCCCGTTGCGATTGTTCGATGCCTGAATGCTTTTAGAATTTTTTAATATAAATATCATTATCTGTAACATTTGAAAATATTCGACGAATTTTAAATACCTATTTTCAAATCGAAGCGATAATTTAGCATTTTTGAAATATTCTAAAATTTTTGCTATTGAATATGCGAACAATTTCTGAATATTCGTATTATGTTAATAATGATAACAATACGCGTTATGCTATAAAATAAACGCAAGAGAGATCGAGTGGATATGTCGACAATTGAATGGATATTAATGTAGCAAATTCGAATACTCCGTTCAACCAAATATTGTATTCACATTATATTAATTTAAAGTCCATTTTTAAATTATACACTGAATTAAGTAATTTGGCATTCCAAAATTTATCGCTAAACCAAGCATGATGTTTTCCTTAAATCAAGAAAAAAATTATAACAGGAATAAATAATGTCGTCTCTAAGTTACGCGTAAATCGATAATAATTGAAATATTGTTCTGTGTGCTTAGCGCTTGCTAACTGTCAAAAAGCCGGTTCAAAATACAACACTAGATTATTATTTAAATATTGCCTATTATTTGAAGCGTGATACATACAAAAGTTCAAGAACATACTGACTTGATCTAATACAAGCAGAATAATTTAGAAGGACTACCGAATCGATCGAATTTGCAATCAAAGGCGCGTAAATTCCTTCAGCTGTAGACGGAACTTAAAAATACTTGCCGGAAACTACAGATGCAGTAAGTGACACGGAAACTATCGATGAAGAGAGCAAATATTCAACGATGGAAGTGCGTTTGTGTTTCACGAAATAGCTGGGAACATTGAACTCTCTTGCGCGTACAATGGAGACAATCCGAATGCGTCAGCCGATTGCGACGAGACCGAGGAACATTCTACTGAATAAGAATCTAGTTCAAATTCGCGTGTGACATCCAAACGTAGCAGAAAACAAGTCAATCTGTTCGAACCAAAATGGACTAAAGCAAAAAATATTAAATACTCTCTCGCGAGCTTCCGGTGAACTAGGAGATTGACAAAATGGAAAACTTTACAGCAAATATGGTATGTATTGCAATTTCATAGCCATTTATATATTCGTGTAGCTCATTTAGTAAGTTTTATCGCGTTGCAGTAGGGTACTCACCAATTCAACTTTTCAACTTGTTTATCGATGATGAGATAATCAAATAATAGGTTGTCAAAAAAGTCTTGCGGTATTTTCGCTAGTTGGCGCTGAAAGGGCGTAGTTCTAGTTTTATTCGTCACATCGGGTCATGCTATACCTTTTTGGAAAGCTCATTTCACGCGCTAACACGTATTTGATTGATTGTCGTTTCTTTTACGTCGTTCGTGAGTTATAGCGGCGCAAACATGGAGCAAAATAAAGAGAAAATACGGTATATTTTACAGTACTACTACGATAAAGGCAAACATGCATCTCAAGCCGCCAATAAAATTTGTGCAGTTTATGGACCCGATACAGTTTCCATTTCCACCGCGCAACGATGGTTTCAACGTTTTCGCACTGGTGTAGAGGTGGTCGAATATGCGCCACGCTCCGGAAGGCCTGTCGTCGAAAATTGCGATCAAATCGCTGAATTGGTCGAAAGAGACCGGCATAGTAGCAGCCGTAGCATCGATCAAGAGCTGGACATGAGTCATAAAAAATTAATTTCAATTTCAATAAAAAAAATTCAATAAAAATACCGTAAGCCTTTTTGACAAACCATTATTTGGTTCGATGTACGATGAACTACGCGAAAATCGATCACAATAACTTGAAATTTGAGATGGATGATGAGGAAATGCGCCGTTTCATTGAAATTTGTTCGTGACTGGCTGAAATACGCGACCGCGAATCGAAAGTTATTGGTCGTCGCAATCTTCATTGGAGTGCAAAATCATCCGTGACGCAATGGCTCGTGATCGTTTCAAACTCTTAAGGAAGCATTTCCCTGTGTGCGATAATCATACAATCGATGCCAGTGATAAGTTCGCCAAAGTAACCCCGTGGAACATTCGTTTGAATAAGAAATTCATTGAGTTTGGCATATTCTCGCACAATCTGTCTATCGATGAGCAGATGATTGCTTACAACGGGCGTCATTCTTGCAAAAAGTTTATCATAGTAAAACCCATTCGATTTGGCTTCAAATACTTGGATTTATGTTCGTCTCATGGCTATTTGTATTCGTTCATTCCGCACAGCGCACATAGGAGCGTTTTCCTTCAAAAACCGGACAAAAGTAAGAAATATAAACTCCAGCGATGCTACTCAAAATTGATTTTTGTTAGTACATAAGTAACAGTACTACAATAAACTGATTAAATTATTGACCTTTAGCCCGCTATATTGCCACACATGTAGTCGGAACCTGGACTTCGTTCAGTACGCACGTCGTTATTCACGATACTCTCTATTGTTCTCGAAATTGCAAGTGGTTTTTTGTGTTGTGTGAAGTGAATTCTGGAAAATATTTTTTATGGATTCTGGACAACATGGTATGTATTTAATAATAATAATATAAAGATTAATTTAGTTAATCTATTATTTTTTTTTTCGGGAAAACAATGCGTCATCAAAAAACTAAAAATTTTTTTTAACTTTTTAGAAATTAGTGTTTTTGTTATAGTGTCAGGAGAGGTCGAGCTATAAACTATTTCTTTTATTAAACTCTAAGGTATTTACTTAACATATGTATAAACTTAAATATTTTATCTATCTTTCCCCCCTTTAAAAAAAAACGCGTTGAATTAGGTTGGTCACTTGCATAAAATGAGTACTGCTTTATTTATTTTTTTTTAATTAAATACTGAAATCCTGCTAAATTATTCTCTACGGGTAGTATATAAGAACTGCGTCGAATAAAATTGTCCGTTACAAAAATGAAAAAATCTTTTGAACCACTTGTCCGATTTTTATAAACTAAAATGTTTTATTAAATACATTTATTTTAAAGTTAAAAAACTGAAGAATAAACCAAGAATTATGTGTTATTAATAAATATTTTTATTTTTTCCGGAAGCCCGTCCATTAGTGCTTTTATGGTCACTCCATTCCGTTGGAACCACTCTAAGGCTGTTTTGCTATAGTGACATGAAGCGAGGTCAGGCCAAAAAAACGTGGACACTTCATGTTGGCTTAAAAATGGGAGCAATCTCTTTTGTAAACATTCCTGCACACACATATATTTCGCTGTTGATTGCGCCCGATGTAAAGAATGAGCTGCTCCTTTTGCCACAACTGCAAATTGCCTGCCAATTTTGTCACCTTTTTGGCTTTAAATTTTCCAGCAACATTTCATCGAAAATCGGCTGTATAAAATTCCTGTCCAGGAAGCTGAGAAAAGTCCGCTAAATCGTAGGTCTCGTCATCCATTATGCAGCATTCGAATTTATTGACAAAATCTTTCCTCAGCTTCTTAGCTAGTTGTTTTGCGGTTTTGTTCTTGACGGCGTTTATATCCGGAACTTTCTGTACCTTGGAGGTATTCAGCCCAGCTTCTTTCTTCGTCCTGCTTACGAAAGATTCTGAGCAGCCAGCCTTCCTCGCCAATTTCTTGCCTGAAATGCTTGGGTCTTTCTTGAAAATGGTAACAACTCTGTGCTCTCGTCAAATATGAAAAGAGAATGTCACGCACCACCGAAAGATGTATTGCACAAAAAATAGAACCATTGGATCAATTACAGTTCCGTATTTACGTTGCAGAATATTTGCATCGAACGGCAATACCGTCGATTTCGACTTTGGAGACGTTGACTCCACAGTCAACAGCTATTCGAAAATCCAAAGACGCCGCTCTGGAGAATGTTGGAGAGTGCGTAAAGACAAAGTGAGACATGGCATTGACAAATTAGAAAATCCTCGCTGTTGTCAAAATTGTCACAAACATTCGTCATATAAATGGACAAAATGCGATGTAGCTCTACATGTTTTGTGTTTCAATCAATTCCATGAAATACAAAGAAAAGATATTGAACTTTCAAGAAAACTTATTTAGGACATGTAACTATCTTTTATTGTAAATAAAATGTAATGTGAAATTAAAAATTGAACAAAATAAACGTTTTAAATGATAAACTGTAATAAAACTTTGTTTTACTTTAGTAAGTATCATTTTCGGCTGATGGTCGACTTTTTGACCACATTCCAGTGGCTAAAAGGCTTAATATAAAAATCTCAAAAAATTTTAAGCATCGAGTTTTTTTCACACTAAGCAGGATACAAAGTTTGAATGAAATCTAAGCAGTGGATCTAAGTGCCGCCGGAAATGGGTTAAATAAGTTGCGAAAGAATTTTATACATATTGCTAACAGAAACATAAACCTATATAAAGGGTGATTAATTTTTAAAGAAAAAACACAGATACTTCACATTTAATGTGGAATGTTTATTATCATTCGAAAGAACAATCTTTAGCATTTATTTTTTGAGGTTTATATCTTTGAAATGTTGGTGGCTTCTACGTCTCAGAGCATTTCTGCTAGTAAGTGGCGAATCACAGGCTTAATGTTTTGCTCCAAGGTCTGAATCGAAGCGGAATTGTTCCCATAGACTTTAGGCTTTACATATCCCTACAGGAAAAAGTCTAAAGGGGGAGTATCACATAATCTGGGTGGCTAATCGACCGGCGGTGTGAGGGTAGTGGTGTCGACTTGTTGAAACCAAATGTCATCGAGTCTATAAGTTTTAATTTGAGAAATCAAATAATCGGTTATCATGGCGCGATAACGGTCATCATTGACGGTTATGTTCTCACCGACATCATTTTTGAAGAAATATGGACGTAAGATTGCACCGGCACACAAAACACACCAACCCGTTGTTTTTACTGCATGAAATGGCAGTTCTTGAATCTCTTAAAGTTGCTCTTTGTACCAAATGCATCAATTTCGCGTTCTTACATACCCATTGAGCCGGAAATGGGCCTGTTCGATGAACAAAATTTGGCTCGAAAATATCGGATCTCCTTGGAGCTTTACAAGAGTCCGTAGAGCGAAGCGATGTCGTTTTGGCAGGTCGAGCGGGTACAGTTCTTGCACAAGCTGTATTTTGAATGCTTTCAATTTAAGATTTTTACGAAAATGTCAAGTAGTTCCATACGTCGGTCCGAATTGCTGCGAACTGCGCCAAAGCGACTCTCCAAAATCTTCGTGTACACTCTTATCTACGGCTGCTATATTTTCGTGACTGGGTGCAGGACGTGGTATATTCGGTCGAATGTTATTCAATAATGAAGGCTGCGTCTCAAAATGGGTGATGGTCTGGTGAAGTCTTTCCATGCTGAAATGCCAAACACTACTGCAGAAAAATGGCATGACAACTTGACACGACTCATGCCTGATCTGTCAAAAATGGCTATTGTAAAAGTACATCTCATGGCTCACCCGTTATAAGAAGAAAAGTTAACCGGTTGTTTGAAAATCCTGATGTTGCTTATTTGGAGGCTAGACGAAGTTTTCACCCAATTTTACTCATTTTAGACACAAAGATGCTTCGTTAGGAAAAAGAGACGCTCACACGATTTTATTAAGATAACTCACAATTGGAAATATTCATCCGATTCTACCCATTTTTAACATAAATAAAAAGCTTGGCAGAAGTAATTTGAAATGCATAATAGGTCTTTAGAATAAGGAGATTTAACAACATTAGACTTCTTTTTATCGTATTATTTAAAATTACAATATTGCAACAAGACCATAACCACACTTGCTGTAAAGGAGTAGATCGAACGTTACATCAATGAAATTCAGCCACATTAACGCAGAATAGCAATGGAAAATTTCGACAAATGTGTGCGTATGTGCAGTGGCGTAGCTACAACTTCGGGCGCCCGGGGCCAAGGATGTTCTGCCGCCCCCCTTTATCTACCTACCTACAAGTTTCATGAGGTGGTTCGAACAAAAGTGAATTTTTACAAAATACCTCCGATATTAAGTATATAAAATTTAGGAACGCCACGCAAATTCTGAAGTTCCAAATTCTCATAATACGGTTTTTGAGGAAATTGATAGTAAATTTACAAGACATCTTTTTAAAAGCCATAGAAAAAACTCATTTTTGCCCTATATCTTGTACACTTTTGACACAATTTGCAGGAATTTTTGCCCGAATTGGAGTTTTTAAATACAATTTTGCCGCCCCCAAGAAGTTGCGCCCCGGGGCGATGGCCCCCTACAGTTTCACTAGGTTTTAGAAGCGGATGATACAACACGCGCTTCTGACCCCACCAAACACAAAGCATTGCCATCTTACTGAATCGTTCTATTTTTGCAGTCGATTCTGATGGTTGTCCCGGATTAGCCCATGAGTTTTTCCGTTTAGGATTTTTTCAATGCAAAATCGGTTTTCTTTCGAGTCTTCGAAGCACAATTTCACAAATGTTTTATCAGTTTTCTATTTGTATTTCATTCAATTCATGTGGCACCCATTTTCCACCTTCCGGATCTTTCCCATAGCCTTTAATGTTTTATTGTATATTTAACATGGCTGCAATTTTCATTTGATTCAAAATATCATCTTCATCCAATATTGCTTGCAATTCGGCGTTTTAAACTTTTTTGGTGGTCTTCTACATCTTCACTTCTCACCTCTGAACTATTAAAACCATCTTTTGCATATCGCTTATGAAAGATCATGGCCACCATATGCCTCAGCGATGAGACTCTGCAGGACTTTTCTCTTTAAACGGAAACTAGAAACTAATGCGTTCCGCATATCATCACTTTTCCTTCGATTCATGCAACAATGACTTGTGGATTATTGTCACTTCTAATACGAAACTTTTATTTATTAACCGCTTCATTAAACTCTTTTAGCTTCATCACTGAACAAAAATTTCCTGTGAATATATTGAATATTGGAGGACGGAGCCATGTGTAGGAGTTCGCACAAGTCAGGAAAGTTCTTTCATTGCCATTCACTTGGGAGTGTCCAGAAACGATTCTTCTACATATGGCTCAAGCAGCTCACGACTTCCGGTCTTTGACCAAGTCTCCTCTGGGTAGCCAGAAAACATCCGTTTGAAGGCGAGCTAAAGTGGGATGGCGAAACACCTCCCCACAGTGTTGTGCGCTGAGTTTCTAGCCACAATCCGCATCAAAGCGAAGTTCTTCAATATATCGCTGATCTGCGCTGGGTGGACAAAGAAGGTATCTTTGGCACAACAGTCGGTAAATTCGGTCTCCACAAAAAACATCCCCAAATGGATTGAGGCTGATCGACTTCGGCGGGGTCAGAAATATCTGTAGTACCAGATTCCAGCATAAGAAAACTCATCAAGCCACCTGGCTGTCTCCGGATCGAAAAAACCACCAACCAGAACGATCATGTTGTGATAGAGCTCCGAGGTCCTAACATCGACTCGGACCACTATCTTGTTGCAGCTAAGATTCGCCACCGCCCCTGTGTAGCAAAAAACGCATGTCAACAAACACAAGAAGGTTCGACGTCGAGAAGCTGCAATCACAACCGACAGCCGAACGATTTTCTACTCGACTTGCACTCCTGCTCTCTGAGAGCACTCATCAGCAAATCGTCATAAGGAACTGTGGGACGGCATTTCTAGCTCCCTACATACAACTGTCACCGAAACATTTGGTTTTCGGAAAATGCAAAAGAACAGCTGGTACGATGAGGAGCGCCGTGTTGTAGCGGAGAAAAAACAATCGCAATCTGCGCCAACTACCGAGGGATAAGCCTCCTCAACATCGCGCATAAAGTTCTATCGAGCATATTGCGTGAAAGATTAAACCGTCAACAAACTAATTGGACTTTATCAGTGTGGCTTTAGACCTCGTAAATCAACCACCGACCAGATATTCACCATGCGCCAAATTTTGGAAAAGACCAGTGAAAGGAGAATCGACACACCCCACCTCTTCGTCGATTTCAAAGCTGCTTTCGACTGCACGAAAAGGAGCTGCCTTTACTCAGCGATGTCTGACAATGGTATCCCCGCAAAACTAATACGGCTGTGTAAACTGACGGTGAGCAACACGAAAAGCTCCGTCAGGATCGGGAAGGACCTCTTCGAGCCGTAATTCGAGCTCCAGAACTTAATCGAGCAGGTACAATCTTTTATAAGAATGTATAGCTGTTGGCGTATGCCGATGATATTTATATCATCGGACTCAACACCCGCGCCGTTAGTTCTGCTTTCTCCAGACTTGACAAAGAAGCAAAGCAAATGGGTCTGGCAGTGAACGAGGGAAAATGAAATATTACCTGTCATCAAATAAACAGTCGTCGCACTCGCGATTAGGTTCCTATGTCACTGTTGATAGTCATTACTTAGAAGTTGTAGATAATTTCGTCTATCTTGGAGCCAGCATTTACAGCAACAACAATGTCAGCCTCGAAATCCAATGCAGGATAACTCTTGCCAAAAGGTGCTACTTCGGACTGAGTAGGTAGGTAGGTAATGTCCTCTCTCGGCGAACAAAAACCAAACTCTACAAGTCACTCTGTGAGTCTCCAGCTGGCGCCACGTTGCGAAAAGAAGAAACGATTGGCGCGCTGTTGTTAACTCGGTTATAATCGCGTTAACGGTGTTAACGGTAGTAAAGAAGAAGAAGCAAAAGAATAGAAAATTTTTGAACTCAAATTCGTAATCAGTACACCCCAAACACTCCACAGACCTCATAGAACATTAGTCTCAAATTTTTACTATCCAGATTTTGCAAAGTTAAAAATTAGTTTACAAATACATTATGTATTAAAATACTGCTCATTTTACAGACATTTTGAGTATTTTCAGCGAAAGTCTGCCAAATGTGGTTTGGCCGTAGCAGCTATATCGTATAATATAAAATGGCTAACTATTATACCACTCTATCACTACATACAATTATATATACCTAATTTACAGGCGTCCGTGTGCAACTCCATCATCGGTTGCTTTTATGACGTTCTCTCGTTTATAATCAGTATGACCATTAGCGAAAGCATCGTAAGCGCTGCAGTTAATGTGCGGCATTTAAGAATGTGCCACATGCACATGCTCAAAAAGCCAGTCGCCGCATCTAAGTGTTTGTATGTATGTGTCTCCTTATAGTGATGACTAAAATGCTGATAAAATTTACTACTCCACGCCAGAAATGCGAGTAAGTGGCCAAAGTGGAACAGAGGGCGGTGAGACCAAGATTTCGACTGCGGCGTCGCCAAACGATAACTACAAGGTGGCGCATCTGCACACAACACACATATGCTTTCCGTTCACCACGCACTCCACCATAGCGAAAGCTGAGTTCATCAACGGCGACTTTATCAATTATGGCGAGCTGTAAAATGCGATTATTTTGTGTTGATAAATTTAATTAACCCTTCCATATGTATGCACAGCTGCAACGACACACATACATACATATATATGTGTGTATATGGGTGTTAACAGATACGTAATTCTATAGGTTCGCTCGCATGCCATAAAAGTGGCACGTAAGTAGGCGAGAATTTCTTTCGCGCTATTTCGCTGTTAAATTGCTGCAGTGCGGTGAGATGTCAGTTGTAAATGTGCGAATTAAGATCAAACCGATATTGTCGGTAGCATATGCATTATGCTCACTCAGATACGCACACACATGCACACATAGAAAGAGGCGCGCAAGTGGCTTCCCGCCTTAACGCCCGCAATCACTACGTCCGGACCTTTTTAACAACAACACTATGCTTTGGCGTGCTCGACTGACAATAAATGAATGTGGCAACATGCGTCATCTGCTGCACGCCGCCTGTAACGCAGGTGTGGTCCTGCCTGGCGGTGCTGTAGCTGTAGCTATGACTGCGGCTGTGCATAAATTATGCGGTATTTTTCATAAAAGTATTTTCGCAGTGGCAAATTTTTGATTTCAGTCACGTTTTAAATGCGAAAATCACCATCACGTGATTGCCATGCTCTGCGAGCCAACCAGCAGTGCGTTGCTACTTGTGTATGTAGTGTCGCAACTGTGGGTGGTTGCGCCACATCCGCTGCCGCGCAAGGTTGTGGGCATATAATGCACGCGCGTGTGTGCCGGTGTGTGTATTCGGGAGCGTGGTGCGGTTGTGTGGGCAATGAAGCGCTTTGAGGAAAACGCTACTTGGCAGGTACTTTACAGCATTGCGATAGGAGTAATTTATTATACCGCCATCCTCACTGCGTCCAATATTGGCAAATGCAAAATTACCGTTAATGACTGGTTACCATATTGCCATATTTTTAGGCTTTCATAACGATGGATGTTCACAAAATTTGCATTCCTTCACCATCGTCGACATATTTTATAAATCACCTAACCGCCATAACTGAACGGGTTGAAGCTGTGCTTAGCGCTCAGTGCGTTGAAATTCCGCTAATAATTTTGTAGCATATATTTAGTAAGAAAGGCCCCCTGAAACACTTCCATGTAAGTACTGCTATAGTAAAATTCTTGTTCTTCTTCTTTATTGGCGTAGACACCGCTCACGCGGTTATAACTGAGTTAACACCTTTCTCTCGACTCATCAGATGCTGTCATCGTCCAAGCCTCTGCACCATATAGCAGGACAGGAATTATGAGTGACTTATAGAGTTTGGTTTTCGTTCGTCGAGAAAGGAATTAACTTCTCAATTGCCTACTCAGTCCGATGCAGCACCTGTTGGCAAGAGTTATCCTCCATTGGATTTCCAGGCTGACATTGTTGGTGGTGTTCAGACTAGTTCCATGATAGACGAAATTCAAACATCGCGGCATAACGGCAGCTCCATTTCATGCTGTCGAAAGCACTTTGAAATCGACGAAGAGGTAGTGTGTGTCGATTCTCCTTTCACGGGTCTTTTCCAAGATTTGGCGCATGGTGAACATCTGGACGATTGTTGATTTGCCAGGTCTAAAGCCACACTGATAAGATCTAATCAGTTTGTTAATGGTGAGCTTTTCTCTACACAATACGCTCCATTGAACTTTATACGTGATGTTGAGCTGGCTTATACCACGGCAGTTGGCGCTGATTAAGGGTCTCCCTTTTTGTAGTTTCGGCAGAGCACGTTTAAATTCCAATCGTTGGGCATGTTTTCATCCGACCATATTCTACAAAGAAGCTGATGCATGTTTGAATACCTCGGCCGGCAATCCATCGGCCCCCACGCGTTGTTGTTCTTCAGGCGGGTAATTGCTATTCAAACTTCTTCATGGTCGAGCAATGGAACGTCTGCTCTATCGTCATCGATTGGGGAATCGGGTTCGCCTTCTCCTGGCGTTGTGCGTTCACTGCCATTCAGCAGGCTGGAGAAGTGTTCCCTCCATAATTTAAGTATGCTCTGGGCATCAGTGACTAGATCATCTTTGGGGGTTCTACAAGAGTATGCTCCGGTCTTGAAACCTTCTGTAAGCCGCCGTATTTTTTTGTAGAATTTTCGAGCATTACCCCTATCGGCCAGCTTATTAAGCTCTTCGTACTTACGCATTTCGGCCTCTTTCTTTTTCTGTCTGCAAATGCGTCTCGCTTCCCTCTTCAACTCTCTGTATCTATCCCATCCCGCACGCTTCGTTGTCAATCGTAACCTTGCGAGGTGGGTAGCCTGTTTTCTCTCCGCTGCAACACGGCGCTCCTCTTCGTACCCGCTGTTCTTTTGCATTTTCCGAAAACTAATGGTTTCGGTTGCAGCTGTACATAAGGAGCTTGAAATGCCGTCCCGTAGTTCCTTTATACCGAGTTGTTGACCATCGCTCTCAGAGAGCAGGAGTGCAAGTCGGGTAGAAAATCGTTCGGCTGTCTGTTGTGATTGCAGCTTCTCGACGTCGAACATTTCCTGTGTTTGTTGACGTGCATTTTGTGTTGCGGGTGCGAATCTTGGCTGCAACAAGATATGGGTCCGAGTCGATGTTATGATCTCGGAGTATACGCACGTCTAGAACACTGGAGACGTGTCTTCCGTTTATCAAAACATGATCGATCTGGTTGGTGGTTTTGCGATCCGGAGACAGCCAGGTGGCTTGATAAATTGATATGTTGAGGAACCTCGCCTTGATGCGGATTGTGACTAGACGTTCATCCACCGGGGTGAATGACATTACTCGCCGACGGAGTCTCTCCCACCGCGAATCCCACACCAAATTTGCGTACCATTATATGGCCACTGTAGTAAATGCCAAAAGGACCTACTCGTCTTAGTCCTTGTCCCACCCATCGCATTTCTTGGACGGCGGTGATGTTAGCCTTCACTCTAACGAGGACATTAAGCAGCTGGGCAGTGGCAGCTTCTCAATTAAGGGACCGGACATTCCAGGTACACGCCCTCAAATCATATTCCTTAATTCGTCTGCCATGGTCGTCATCAAAAGGGGGGTCACTCATCCAAGGCTTTTTGTAAAATATAAATGGGAGACAGATATGTTGAAATGATAAAAGGAGTTAAACTTAACGCAATTTTTCTTTAATAAAGTTACTTGGTTTCCGGTACATAAAATATAACAACTTAACTAGAATTAAATTCATTGAAGTAATCGCCTCAAGGTGTTTTGTCATTTTATAAGTTAGCGTCTAATTGAAATATCACTAGTTATTTCGCCAAAAGGAACAAAACTTTCTTCTTCTCTTATTATTGCATATAAAACTGTTTGCGCTTCTATTAATTTAACAAGTTTTTTTATAACCTGAAACCCATTTTCATACCAAACAACTTTCCAGTTTGAACAACTGTTTTGTTGAAGACAGCGTTAAATTTTATGCAGAAACTGATTTTAAAATTTTAAAACAATTCCTCGCAGTAAAACAACTCTGAAAGATCATACAAAAACTTGATTTTGATCGTTCAGCTTGTATGGCATTATGTGTTGGAGTGGTACGATCGAAAAAAGCTTCTTCGGGTATTTTACCGATACTTCAGAGAATAATCTCTGTCAAATTTCGAGAAGATGTCTTGTAAAACACGACATCATTTTGATCGTTCGATAAATTATACATTGGTCCGATACCGTTGGTCACGACAAGCGAGCTTTTGGGGACGCATAGAAATTTTCAAATAGATATCTCATAAACCGAAGGCCTAGTTCATATACTACAATGAGCCAAAAAATATTAAGACTTTGTTCATAATTTTAAAATTCTTAATATATTTTCCAAAATCTATATCGTTCTCTTCAAAGTAATCCCTCTTCGCCCAAATACACTTGTGCCAATTTTTTTCCAATATCGCGAAACAGTTGTTTCAATGCGCGTAGCGATTCAGGTTTAATGTCTTCAATTGACTCAAAACGGTTTCCTCGGAACGGTTGTTTGAGTTTGTTGAATAGTCAAAAGTAACACGGAGCTAAACCAGGCGAATATGGTGGTTGCGGTACGATATTGGTTGAAAATTTGGTGAAAAACTTACGAAGAATCAATGCATTATGCGATGGTGCATTATCGTGGTGCTAAAACAGAGAGTTATCGGCCATTAATTCCGGCCTCTTTTTATACTCTCGCAATAAAGTTGCTAAGGAGAGTATAACAGTTTTGTTCACATAACGGTTGTTTGTAAGTCCTAAAACTAAAACAGTCAGATATAGGGTTATCTATACCAAAGTGATCAGGGTGACGAGTAGAGTTGAAATCCGGATGTCTGTCTGTCCGTCCGCCCGTGCAAGCTGTAACTTGAGCAAAAATTGAGATATCGAAGATGAGCAAGATCGGCCCACTACCACGCCCACAAAATGGCGAAAATCGAAAACCTATAAAGTGTCATAACTAAGCCATAAATAAAGATATTAACATGAAATTCGGCACAAAGGATCGCATTAGGGAGGGGCATATTCGGACGTAATTTTTTGGAAAAGTGGGCGTGGCCCCGCCCCTCACTAAGTTTTTTGTACATATCTCAGAAACTACTATAGCTATGTCAACCAAACTCTATAGAGTCGTTTCCTTCAGGCATTTCCAAATACAGTTCAAAAATGGAAGAAATCGGATATAAACCACGCCCACCTCCCATACAAAGGTTATGTTGAAAATCACTAAAAGTGCGTTAACTGACTAACAAAAAACGTCAGAAACACTAAATTTTACGGAAGAAGTTGAAAATGGACGTGGCGTTTCCCACTTATGGACCAAAAACCATATCTCAGGAACTCCTAGACCGATTTCAATGAAATTCGGTATGTAATGTTTTCTTAACAGCCTGATGACATGTACGAAATATGGGTGAAATCGGTTTACAAACACGCCTTCTTCCAATGTAACGCTACTTTGAATTCCATCTGATGCCTTCTCTGTATAATACTCGTATATCTTTATCATGCGAGAGTATAAAATGTTCGGTGACACCCGAACTTAGCCCTTCCTTACATGTGTTTTTTTAGGTTGGTAGTACTGTCAGTCACATTTATGTCAAATTTCCTGTCAAAATATTCATTATCAAGAATTTGCATTAAATTTTGTTTACGGAATCAATTTTCTGCCGCGGATACGTTGAGGATCTTGCAGAAAGCCTTTGGTGATGAGGCTATGTTTAAAAAAATGTTTACAAGGGGTATAGTGAGTTCCAAGCCGGCCGTGAACGTGTCGAAGACGAAGAGCGTTCAGGGCGACCATCAACCTCAACCGACGAAGCTCACGTTCAACAAATCAAAGATTTGGTGTTAAAAAACCGTCGATTAACAATTAGAGACCTTGCTGATGGAGTTGGCATATCGAAAGGCTCAGCCAATACCATTTTGAAGGATGTTTTGGGTCCTAAGCGCGTCAAATCTCGACTGGTACTGAAAACATTGAATTTTTTGGAAAAAAGGCGTCGCGTGGAAGTGTGTGAAACGATGCTTTCCGACTACCAGGATGTTATGAAACGCATTACAACTGGCGATGAGACTTGGATCTATGCTTACGACCCCGAAACAACCGATCAATCGAGCGAATATCGTGCCAAAAGAAAGCCGAGACCAAAAAAATCGCGCCAAAGTCGCTCAAAAATCAAGGTCATGTTGACTGTTTTCTTTGATTATCGCGGTGTTGTGCATTATGAATTCCTTCCAACCGGTCAAACAGTCAACAAGGAATATTGTTTGAACGTTATGCGTCGTTTGCGTAACGCTATCCGCCTTAAAAGGCGGGAATTGTGGAAAGACAATTCTTGGTTTTTACACTACGATAATGCACCATCCCATACTGCCCTCGTAATTCGTGATCATTTCGCCAAAAACTCAACCAATATCGTTCCGCTACCACCGTATTCACCTGATCTGGCGCCGTGCGACTTCTGGCTGTTCACCAAGCTCAAAAGACCGCTCCGGAGACACCGTTTTTATACGATAGATGAGATTCAAGCCGCAGCGAAGACGGAACTGAAGGCCATCCCGGAAAGTGACTACAACCAGTGTTTCGAAGATTGGAAAATCCGTTGGCATAAGTGCATTGCATCGGAAGGGGATTACTTTGCAGGGGATGAAATTGATTTGGAAGAATAAATAAAGAATTTTCAAAATAAATACAATGTCACCTAATTTTTTGGGCACAGTAGTATATGTATTTTATTTATTACAAGGTGTGTGAACATGGCAAGTACCTGTCATTCGTGGCTATATTTCGGAATATTAACACGGAAAGCTTGTGTACTGTCATAATTGTAAGCAGAATTTTTCTTTTTTCGTGAACCAATACGCTCTTGGTTTGAGTGGTAGGTTTCTATAAGCGAATTGAGGCTATTAAACTATTTGTGGGATACGTAGTTTTTAGTGCAACAACATTTTTTGTGGAAGCACGAAAGACGAGCCATTCGTATGTGGCGTACGATATATCAGATTACAAACATACGACGCCCCCATTCACACATCAATACCAAAGTAAAAATAAATATGAACACATATATAGGTGGCGAGTGCATATGTGAGGCCACTCTTCGTGTATGTACAACAAGTATAGTGCAACGATATGAGTGGCATGGTGAGTGCAGCAATTTCCGCTTCCGCTGCTGATTGAAAGGCATTTGTGTGCTTTTGAACGCGATCGTGGCGTTGAATGCTGATGGCGCTGGCGGCGGTAACATTGTTGCTGATGTTGGCGTTAATGGCGTTGATGATAAAACGATTGTATTGATGGTTGATGTTGAAGCTTGTGATGGCGCTGCTAGGGTTGCATTGATGATGCTTCAACTCGTTTTCACATCGTCTTGATATTATGGAATTAACAAAAAAATTGAGTACTGTTGAGTGATTTGTTTAATAACACGTCTGCGCCAGAGACAACTTTTTATACAGTTAAATTTTTTCGTGGGTTCCAGCGCTATTCAACGAGCTTTTTTCACACAAAAACGAGGCACACCATGTCACTGCTGATGACTTGATTGTTAGTCAATATTTTCTTTAGCTTCTGGTGCGCTTAAAAGAATACTATTGACAGTAGACTTCAAAAATTTTATCTATGGCTAGAGTATCAGTCGCTGGTGCTTACATGAAATAGTAAAGCAGAGTATTGAATTTTGTTAAGATAGTTGAAATTTCAAGATCATACATCATAATCTTCAACCAGTAACAGCAAGATAAAAAATTAAAAATGCTGCTAGCCGCTTTTGAATTGGTTTGGTTCTCAATGAGTCTTCGGTAGATATCTCTAACTTAAAGCCTAATTACTTAGAACTACTAATATAACTAACTAACTAACTACTAATAACGATAGTCTTGAAATCTAAAGGTCTTGGCATATGGGCCGTTCTCAATTGCAGCTGAAAAATTGCATAAAAGTTAATATATCTTAAAAATCAATTCAAACAAATGTTACAGCCATTGAGGTCAAAATGATTATTTGATTGGTTGGTTTTAAAGAAAGGAGCATGAGCACGAGATCGCAAGCAGCAGCACTTAAGTCATAGCTGAGAAAGCTCTGTCACTCATCTAGTCACCGTGTACAGCGTAACCAGGGGGGGGGGGGTTGAAAACGAAATCCGCTTCAGAGAAGCATTTATTTGCCAAAACCAAAGCTCCTGAAGTCAGCAATACCCGTAGTAAAAGGTCCTGTTTCGAAAAGCTCTGTGAAGAAGCAAACATATACCCCTGGGGAATGGCATGTCGAAAGTCAAAAATAAGTCATCGCAACCTAAGAATGTATAAGTTATGAGAAATTTTGTCAAAGCATTATTCCCGTTACAAGCTCCCATTATAATAATAATACCCAACGATTACCCTCCTAGCCGAGTCGTAAAAAGGCAAGAGAGTTTTAAGCGTTGCGATCTTAAGCTGCTCAGCTACAGAAACACAAATTTTAACAGCTAAAATTAATAATTAGATTAAAGTTTATTATTTTTAAATGTTACTTGTTAAGAGTAGATAAAATAATTTTTTAATGGTAAAGAGTGATTCTGTTAGATCAAATGTGGTGGAATGAGAATTGAAATCTTGACATATACGGCGGAATGGTTCGCTTAACTGAAAATTTGTTCTAGAAAATTTTAAAAGTAATACCATGTTCAGACCGACACTTAATCACACGACTTCGGCTGTTGAATGGATTATCCCACTAATCTTAAAAATTTATCAAGATTTCGCCATACAAAAATGACAGTTCCAAATCACTTCATTGAAATGATTTGAAACTGATCCACACTAAATCTCTCTGTGCGACTCTGATTTTGCGCAATCTACTTGTCAGCACTGAGCGAGCGGGAACGTTAAAATTAATATAAGGATAAAAGAGATGGGCTACAAACTGACCCATTCATGAGTTTTACAAGAAATATTATACCAAGCATCTCCATACGACTAACGAGTGTAGGGGATTTATAAGTGTGAAACGGTTAGTGTAAGGAGGAAGATTTAAACTGGAATCCCAATGCAAATGATTTAAGGCAAAAAGTAAAAATTTTTTTTGAACGGATTCCAACTTATCCGAATGGACTTGGTAGCTAGGTTTCCTAACCACAGAAGCATACTCTAATATAGACCTCACCAGAGCTATAAAAAGAATTTTTGTGGTAAGCGGATCTCTAAATTCTTTAGACCAACGTTTAACAAAACTAAGAGTGCCTTTAGCTTTAAAAACCGTGGAAGATGCGTGAAGACTAAAATTGAGTTTAGGGTCCATAGTTACTCCCAGATCAACAAAACTGCATACTTGCTCCAACCTAAAGTTTTGTATTGCGTATGAGGTAGGGTCTTCAGCTCTACGCGAAAAGCACATCGTTTTAAATTTTTTAAGGTTCAATGGCATGTCATTTCTATCACACCAAAAAACTAGGTTGTTTAAGTCTGTTTGCAATTGACATCTTTCGCTGTTTGAAGTATACGTTTTAAAAAGTTTTACATCGTCAGCGTATAATAAAACTTTTGAAAACTTAACAACAGATGATATGTCGTTAATAAATAACAAGAACAGAATTGGACCAAGATGGCTACCTTGAGGAACGCCTGAAGGAACATTGATTATGTCAGAAAAAGTACCTTTAAATACGACTTGTTGAATTCTATTACTAAGATAAGAAGCAACCCATTTTAGTAATATTGGTTGAAAACCAAGAAGATCAAGTTTATTCAAAAGTATTGAATGGTTTACTTTATCAAAAGCTTTACTAAAATCTGTGTATATAACATCAGTATTCTTATTCTCCCTAAAGCCCGTTGATACATATGATACAAATTCAAGCAAATTAGTTATTGTAGATTTCCCTTTACGAAAACCGTGCTGAGAACAAGAAATTAGTGGAGAGATCAGGAAGGTTATGTCGTCTGTTATAATTGCTTCAAAAAGTTTAGGCATTGCTGACTACTTTGGTATTCCCCTATACTTTTCAATAGATGACCTAAATCACTCTTATGTAAATAATTATAAATGACTTTTTCCATAGGGATGGCAATAAGCCTTGCTTAAGATATGAATTAAATAGTTTTGTTAGGGTTTGGTATATATGTATATTTGGCACAGTTTTTAAGAAAGCATGAGGGAATCATATCTGAGCCATAATTATATGAACATATTGAACAGATATAAGCTGATGCGGGACATTTTATGGAGAGTTTGGAGAGTAATTGCACCTAAAGAATTTAGCGAATATATTAGAAATGGTGTGATTGTCACTAGACATACTAGACTTATACATATTTCATAGCAGACGGAAAACTAGAAATACTGCGTTTAGAGTTGGCGAAACCATAGAATAATTTTGGATGACTTAAAATATTATTTTTTACTTTGTTTATACTATAATTATTATAACATATTTGATAAGTTTAGCAAATTGTCGACGCAGTTTAGAATATTTTGAATAGTCAGCAACTACACCAGTTTTTTTAAAAAGTTTACAAGCACGAGATTTTCTATTTTTTAATTTATATAACTCTCTCGAAAACCATAAATTAGAACTAATGTTTTGAGTTTTTGACTTTAGAAAGTTCGTAATTAATCTTCTTAAAATTAGCTTTCGCAAAGTTGAACCGAAAACAAAGGTATTATGTACTGTTATGAGCAAAGTGGGCTATTTTTTCGATGCAAATTTCCAAAGCAGGATGATACGAGTCCTCTGGCCGAACCAAAGGATCACATCGGACAACTGAGAACATTGAAGCGTTATCAACGTAAACCAGATCTAAGGACTTACCAAACTCTTTTGAAATTAAATTAATTTGGTTAAGACCCAAATCCGACATTTCATCTAAGAACTCGTTAAAACATAAGCGAGCACTGAGAGGAATGGTGTAATCATCAATAGATTTCCATGATACACGCGGTAAATTGAAATCTTCCAAAACAATCATGTAATCAGTATTATAAGCCATTGAGAAAACATTATTTATTAAAGAAGCTTGCTGGATATATAAGTTAAGTAGATATTAGCGCAAATTCGAAAGCTCTTAAGGTGCTATATCAGTGTAACGCATGAAAAAAATATAAGATTTTCATGAATTTTTATAAATGAAAGTACGTTATTGAATATATCGTTAACAATATTTTAAGTTTTTTTTTTACAAAAATGTTGAAAAATAACGGAGTTATGGGCTGTCTTCGGAGGTGTCAAACTGCTGGTATGATTCCGGCCGAATGAGTAGCTGAAACAAAAAAGTTTGAAAAGTTTATTAAACTTAAGGATATTTCCTATACAATGACTTACGATCTTTGAAAAATATCAAATTGCTGGCGTAATTTTGAAAAAAAAATCGTAAAAAAAAGTCGTTTTAATGCCAAATTGACAATTTTCAACCAACCAAAAAGGTCGTAGGTCAGTTTATAGTAAATGTATTCAAAAATATTCAGTTTTAATTTGAGTTTTGAAAAATGTCGTTTCGAGAAAAACGCTTTTAAAGTTTCTTCACTTATTTATGTTTGCACCTCGAGCGGTCGCTCTTTAGAACGCTGCCATCCAAAAACTATTCAAGATACGACCTTCCCGATTTCATAGAATATTTATGGAATATTAAGCTATTATTATTGAATTATTAAGGTATCGAAAAAGGGAATAATTTTTTTTTTTTTTTTACTGGTGTAGCCCCTTAAATTCTATGAAGTCTGCATGCGGAACATCGACTTCTTCGGATGGATTTCAAGAATGAACAGCAAACAAGACACCACCCCTTTTCTGGGGCCGATCATATCTAAAGATTTCGAATTCACTGTTGAATATTTTATTATCAAAAATGTGGGGCTTTAGCGAAGTTTCTGTGAAAGCAATGATTTTAAAGTTACAAATAATGCTATTTAAATACGGATCAGTAAGTTTTGTATTAAGACCTCTAACATTTTGATAATAAATATTCAGCCAATTATTGTTAATCAGTTTTTTGTATCAACGGGTTTTCTTGGCATTTTACTGACAACTATGTACAGGGTGTTTATCACGTTTGTGCTCGAATTCGCGCACAAAGACCCCAGGTGGCAAATTTTAAAAGTTAAACAAATCATAGTAGGATGAAACCCATTGGAAATGAAAGATAAAATAAGAAATATATGCTATCTGCGGTCGGAAAGAGGAAGGGGATGAGCGTGGTTGAAATTTGAGGGGCTAAATACTATTTATCTTTCATTTTCCAATAGCGTCAACTTGTTAAGCATTTTTCACAGCTTACTACTTTCAAAGATTTTTGCATTGGTCTATTACATGAATTTATGTAGGTTTGTGGCAAAAATGCGGATTAGCCGGTGAAGCTTTTCTCAGCCTAATATAATATAATAACTTTAGCGCAATTGCTGATGACCTAACCTTACAATATATCACAATTTCACACTGCTTCTTATGGGTTATTTACTGAAGGCACCACAAACTCACTGCGCTTACCATGACAGGTGAATCCTTGTTGTTGTCGCCTTGAGTAGCGCCTTTTGTTCGCCAGTGGTTTAACGCTTAATGGTGAGGAAGAAATAATCTCTTCATTACACATCATTTTAACGCTTACAAAATTGGCTTAACATGAATGCGCTTGTCGCTATCGGTTCAGCTTCAATTTGATCACCGAATGCACATTGTTATGACCCTTAATATGCGAAATGTAGGAGTCCCATTTTAGGAATTTTCCATACTATATATGTACATGTTTTCATACATATTTACCTAGCTAACCACGATGGCAATAGCCCCAAATAAAGTGGCAAGCTAAAGAAGACATTATGTGATCATAAAGACATACCAGCACGCGTCTACCAACTACAATAACAACGTTATGGCAGCAATAACAACAGAATTTACAATAATACGGTAATAGAGGAAAATTCGCCAAGACAGTAGGAGGAAGTGGTGGCTCTGCGAGAAGGAGTGGCGGCGGTAGAGGCAACACCAATTTTCCGCTTGAATTACGTTTCCGTTTACGCTTGGCTTGTAAAAAAGCAGAATTTCCATTTTACAATGTGTATTCGTTTGCGCACAAACCCACGCGCGCACACATGCATATATGTATATTTTGCTGCCGTTCACCTTAGAACATCTGCATGCGGCTGCTTCTTACTATTCCTAGCAATTTGCAACAGATATTCTGCATGTTCCCATTATTAGAAGCGCGCACGTTCGCGTTTGGCGCGCACCATAATCGATGAACTGTGGCGACAGCGGCCGCAACAGGGATGAAATACAAAAAAAGCAAAAAAAAAAAAGCAAGAGCAACAGCAATCTGCGGCATCGACAGCAGCATGGCACATACTAACGTGAAGATTTTCTCTTGCGATTTCAGTGCGAACTGCCTGCACTTAGGCGACCGCACTTTGAACCAGCGTGGCAGCTCTGGCGTCGACTAGGGGGGAGATGAGGCAAGGTAGCAGAGTGGTAAGATAACGCTACTGATTGCAAAGGTGGTCTGCGGCTGACACTGCGCATTTCAGTGTGTGTGTGTTTCAAAGCAAATGTGGCATACTTTTTATACGTGGCAGCACATTTCCATGTATTGCTACACACACATGCACATACGTACATACATATACACATGCATAGTATATATCAATATCTTCCATAGCCGATTGCGCTCTTGCTGCAAATGTGTCAAACATCGAATTCATGTTTACCGAGATGATTTCGCAAGTACATATGTGCATGTGTCTGTGACGTTGTGTGTCTGTGTGCGTAGTTTAGCAGAAAGTTTTGCGCAAAGAACTGGAAAATAATTTAACTACATAATATTTTCAATTATTTCGTTCCTGCAGTTTGCCAGGCAAATTGTATGACGGCTGTGGGTTGCTGTTTGTGCGTCTCAGGGAAAATTTTGGTGGCCCCTATTTGAACGGCATTGAAATGATTAAAGCCTTTACTCATTTCCTCCTCTTCTTTCGAAGTATGGCTTCTTAACGAGACGAAAATAGCGGGCCAACGGAGGGATGATATTCTCTCTCCTCCTTAAATACTTTCAATGTTGCGAAGTCTAAATTATTTTCGGAAAGACTTTTCACGAAATAATTCGGCAAACACTATCGAAGTGTCACCTATTAGAAATATATGTAATTCAGCAATCAGTCTGCAGTCTACTTTATCACGAACTCAAGTTTTTGAGTAGCTCAAAGCATTCTGTGAGGATCCTGAAATCAAAACTTGCCTTATAAAAGTGAAACCATCCACATCTCTTAATGAGGATACCATCGAAAAAGTTAAGGAAACTGTGCTTGGAAAACGTTGTGTTTACAGTAGTGGATCTGAAAATCTCTTATGGATGGGCTCAATATATTTTGGTTAATGTTTTGGATATAAACGTGAACCATTTGCAAAAACGACGTCGAGTAGAGGTCACCAAAGGTACGTTTGATATCGCAATTAAGGATCTTCATGTATAATCACCACACGTATAATTAATGGGAATGAGACGTCGGTTTAGGCTTAGGACTATTCAACAGTCAACAGTCGCGTTCCAGAAATAACGCAGAACCGAAAAAACCGTGTCAAATATCAAGCTGGCGCTCATCGTTTTCTTTGATTACCGTGCTTTGCATACCACGAGGTCAAGCGGTCAATATGGAAAATTACTGGGTGGTTTTAAGGCATCCAGTTAAGCTATACCTCGTAAACTACCTGATTTGTGAGAGATTATTATAAAACGCATGGATATTTCCCGACGACACGGCGTGACTGACTTTTTGATCAAACGCGATACGAGCGTCATCGCTCAGCCACCATATTCGGCAGATTTGGCTTCTTGAGACTTGTGTCTGTTTTCCTAACTGAAAAATACGGTTCAAGGAACTAACTATGAGTTCATTGAAGCCGTTAAAAGTCATTCGCCGAGTTCCCGTAATCCATCCCAACCGTTGTTTATAAAAGGTTCTGTATAGGAAAAATTAAGTTAGTCGTTGGCATGCATGCTTTGCTTATAATGAAGCATATTTTGGTAATAAAGATTTGTATTAAATTCGTACAAATGTGATTTTTTCAGGCCGGCTCCGAGCAGGTTAAATAGTCTATTAGTAGCTTGAAATAATAAGTAATTTATAAATTAACTTAAACCAAGTCTAATACAGAAAATATTAAAGCAAATAGGCGATAGTGTTGTCTTTGAAAATCTGTAGGAGGCGGTTAGTTTCCCCAAAAACCTTTGAAGTACGAAAAGATATCGAAGCCAAATAAAATAAAATACCGTATACATATGTATGTGTGCTTCATAAAGGTACTTTTGGAAAATTGCTGTGCAATATTTCAAAATATTATGCAATTAATTTCCGTTTGCAAACGAAGCATTTTATTCGAAATTCTTGCCTTCATATAACAGGTGACATTGCCTTTTATTACTTCGTCAATAACTAAATTTCCGGAAAATATCAGACCGCAACAAGTATATTGACGAAAACCACAGAGAAACTCGAATAATCGGAAGGCATGTGAACTTACATGCATACTAGTACGCACACATGCAATTGGAAATACCACTAATAAAGTAATTTCGTAGGAAATAATGAATTTGAGATGGTCTTTATGGAAGCAACATTTGCTACAATTTGCAGCAAATATTCATTTCAATGCAGTTAAGCTACAGGCTGGTTGACGCCACATGTCCATAATGCCATACCTTTGGGCTATTCACCAGAAGCTTCTAAGAACGGGCTGCATACCTACTTTAGTGCCGAGGAGTATGCAAGCTTACCTATAATCACGTGTATATTTAAATATCCGGGTATATTACCGAATGCTTCAGTATGTATGTATGTCAGCGGTTTACGTAATTAAATGATCGAATTTCTTCCTGATAATTGTGCATATTACTAGTTTCCGTTATGTATAGATATCCCCTGGACATTCATGACGATATTAATGTGTAAGCTTGATCAATGCACCAAGTGCTATGTGCGTTAAATCATTTCAGCTTAAATTCGTAGAGATTTCGTAGGGTATGTACATATATCCTTATTGAAAATCGATTGAATTGCTTTTCGTCGCCTCAGCAGTGTTAGGCATGTGGGGCGCTATGCTATATCAAAATGAAACTAATCCAAAATGGAGTAGTACTTGCCTGGTTAGTTACAGTCAGTTTTTTCACGCATAACCTCTTCTATCGGATTCAACTCGGAAACGTTTTTACAACTTTCAGATGTGAAATTTTGAGAGAGGTGCGCTGAAATAAAGGGTTCAGATAAATGACGAACTAAACAGAAATCTTGCATTCTAGTCCTATAGGTTAAGGTTCTCCCTTTGAAATTGGCTATAATATATATGTCGTATCATATATTGTGAATACAAAGTGCCCAGAAACTGTAATTAAATTCCCCGGATAACCGATATTTCAAATTAATGTATTTGTTAAGTTGGTAAGACTGCCCCAGTTTGTTTGTAGCAGCTGCTTTACTCGGTAAACCTCTCTAGTGCGTTGAGATTTTTTTTCTTCTCTTTTATCGATTATAGCTGAGTCTACAACAACAGTGCCTCGTTCGCTACCAGACTCATTTGCTTCGCTCCCTCATCTAGTCTGAAGAAAGCAGAACCAACGGCATGTGTGCGAAAATCAATGATATCAATATCATCGGCGTGCGCCAGCAATGGTACCTTCTCTATTTAGTTCTGCAACTCGAATTATATTCTCCAGCAATAGATTGAAGAAGTCGCACGATAGGAAGTCGCCTTGTCTGAAACCTCGTTTGGTATCGAACGGCTCGGAGAGGTCCTTCCCGATCCTGACGCAGCGTTTGGTGTTGCTCAACGTCAGTTTACACAGCCGTATTAGTTTTGCGGGGATACCAAATTCAGACATCGCGACATTTTCGCGTTGTCAAAGTCTGCTCTTAAATTGACGAAGAGGTGGTGAGAGTAGATTCTCTTTTCAAGGGTATTTTCTAAGATTTGGCACATGGTGAATATCTGGTCGGTTGTTGATTTACCAGGTCTAAAGCCACACTGATAAGGCCTAATCAGTTTGTTGACGGTGGGCTTTAATCTTTCACACAATACGCTCCATTGAACTTTATATGCGATGTTGAGCAGGCTTATACCAAGGTAGTTGGCCCAGATTAAGAGTCTGCCTTAATGTAGATTCGGCAGAGCACGCTTAAATTCCAATCGTTGGGCATGCTTTCATCCGACCATATTTTGCAAAGAAGCTTCTTCATGGAAATGAAACGTCTGCTTTATCGTCATCGATTGGGGAATTGAGTTCGCCTTCTCCTGGCGTTATACTTTCACTGCCATTCAGCAGTCTGCCAAAGTGTTCCCTCCATAATTTTAGTATGCGAGTCATTAGTCACATCTCTCAGTGTTCTACAAGATTATGGCAAGACAAGTTGCCGCATTATTTCGTAGAGTTTTCGAGCATTATCCCTTTCGGCAAGCTTGTTAAGCTCTTCATACTCACGTATTTTGGAATCCCTCTTTTTTTTGTCTGCAAATGTCTTCAACTCTCGGTATCTATCCCATCCCGCACGTACTGTGGTCAATTGTAGGGGTCATTTTTTAAGTGACGGCTCCCAAACCCAGCGCATGACCCTGTGGAGGGGATGTTTCGCCTTCGCACTTTAGCTCGCGCTCAAACGGTTGTTCTTTGGCTACCCGGAGGATACTGGGTGAAAGGCCGGAAGCCATGAGCTGCTTGAACCATACCATATGTAAAATAATTGTTTCTGGCCACTCCCAAATGAATGGGGATCAGAGAACTTTCCTGACTTCCGTGCGTCCACGTCTATTAACCAGAAATGATGGATCCACAGCAACGTGGTCAATCATTTCTTCTGCGACCTTTACTCGACGTCTTTTTTGCGAAATATTTTGGTAGTTCGGCATCTGGTTAGCACCAAGAGCTTCATACCCTAACTATATTAACCGAAATATTATATGTTAAGTCGATCATGATCGATATGTTGATATCCTGTGCTATTTCTCTGATGTCAATAGTCGTCAATTGCTATGGCTTTAGCTTTTTCGATGTATTCGTCGTCGATTGCGTGGCCGTATTTCCATTGGAAACACAAAGTTTCGGGCAAACTTGTTGTTCATCTTTTGTTTTCATGGCGAGAGTTAAACTTCAGTATTTCGATGGCGGCAGATGACGAAGTGTAAGCTATCCTTAATTGAAGATTTTTTTAAAGCGAAGTGCGAAATCCGTTAAAAATTTGCATATACGAAGAGTTTAGCTCTGTTCTGTCGATATTAGACTTGTTGCAAATGCGATTTACGAATAACACAAGACAAGCCCCATTTCATAACCTATTCGACTACATATGTATTATGTAACTAGTCCTGCTATATGTAGTACCCAGAAATCCGTTCGCATTAAAGCACATCTACGCCCACGTACAGATCGACTTAGCCAGTTGAAAGCCGTTGCTATTGCAGGCATGCTGATTACCACATACTCGTAAACAGCTTCAATGCTGTGCTTGTTGTTGGTGTTGCTGATGTCGCTACTACTCCATAACGATTTACAATTGGGACATAAATTCCATAGCTTGTTGTCGGCGTATTTGCAATGCAATCGATAACAATTCCAATTTGACAGTTTTATGTGGCCATTTACGTCCCCCCACATGTGGTTGTGCGCACTCGCCAACGTACGAAACATATATGTAAGTGTGTTTATTGATAGCTACGGAATACCCAAATTAGTGCTTGATACTGATTGCGTTGCATCTGTGCTTTAAATTCATTGAAAAGTGTCGAAGAGCGCTACTGTTGGCGGTTCATTATGACAGGGGGAATATACAGCCAGAAAATATGAGTGTGCAAATATTTACTCAAAACTACATATACATATATGTGTATAAATGTTAATACCCAGGCGTATTTTGTGTATAAATGTTTGTTAACCAGGCCATTTTACTGGATTGATTGCCTACTGAATTCCGAAATTGGCCGTATAATTTGTGTATGCCTTTGCAGTAGTGTCACAGTGATACTAGCGGGAGCTTATACATATATTATAATTAACAAGCTCAGATGCGTATTAATGAGTATTATCAGGTAGCGGGCAGAAAAAGTATTTATCCATATATATCCATATCTCTATCTCTATCTATATCTATATCTATATCTATATCTATATCTATATCTATATCTATATCTATATCTATATCTATATCTATATCTATATCTATATCTATATCTATATCTATATCTATATCTATATCTATATCTATATCTATATCTATATCTATATCTATCTAGAACGAAAACCGAATTGTTGATGGAAAGAAATATGGGAACATCCGCATCACAGTCTATCTAAGACATTATGTAGAGAGAGGCGTTAATAATAGATGTATGGTCAGCTGGCAGTAACTGAAAATTTAACGCGGGTAGACCTTCTCTGCACATGAGCTGTGCGGTTGAGACCCCTCTAACTTGCTTGGTAGCGCGTACATGGAACCAAATATCATTGACGGATAAAAGAAAACTTTCTTTGGTTATATGAATATGTCATACTCGGGATCAACTAGAGGCATTCTCCTCACTTCTAGTGAGAAAATGATTAAGAGTACTTTTACATATGTTTAAACTAAATATTCTCGTTTCAGATATGTTCTGAATGAAGTCAATAAAATCCATCGTTCAATTTTTGAAAAAAGCAAAGAAATTTTCCATTATATATATTATATCGGAGCAGAGCTTACATAGTTATCCAAGGTTAGCCTCTTAGTTAAGGATTCAAAGATAATAATATTATGTCCAGTTATAGTTTATTGTTTGACCCTGACTCCAGTTGTTCAGAATTATTTTCATTAATGCATAACAATTCTTATTCAAAGATGAGCGTGGTTTCGGATGGTTAACGTAATAATCGCAATATTGTCTTCAAGCCCCTTTGGATCTTACGCTTTCATTTTGTTAAGTATCTAAACTATGTCCGGCAATATGTTCCATAGTGATGCCCGACAATGAGAGTAGTATAGAACCAGTTGATATTTTTATTTCGTTTGTACTTCGAGGACACTATATCAAATAAACTGTAAAATTTAAAGTTAATAAAAGCTCAAACGTGATTTTTTCACTGAAATCGATAGATATTTATGTTGGGCACTGATTGACAGTTTATATTCCTTTCAAAATCAAAGAGCAAGCGAAAGAGAGTAAAAAAGGAGGCCTTAATAAATTCTCGAAATTATTTGTCATTAATAAATGCTTTTTGTGATAGTGAACGAATTTTAATGCTCTCCTTCAGCTCAGCTAAAACTTTACAATTGCCCCGTTTTATATACATAAAGTATATACATACATATACAATGTACATTTTTTCTGCATATTAATCAAAAGTTTTCCATTCGATTCTCTCCTGCTCTCCCCACCAATACTCCCAAAACATTATTTCCAATTAGGCAACGTTTTTCCTTTCAATGATTTCATGAAAATTTTCATTTGTTTCTTGCATTGTCTCATTTTTTTTTTGTTGCTTTGTTGTCATACTCCGGTTTGTATCCATATTTTTTGCTTGTTTGCCGGAGATATCTCACCACTCCACCGCTGAGAGAAGAAGATATTTTGCGCTCATTAATTATGTGCCCAACAGTTGCTGTTAGCATAAACAAATTGCATTTCCAAACTTTTAATTGCAACTACTCGACTTTTCGTCATTTGCGAAAAAGTCGAAACGTCCACATACAACAACATATATATATATACTATATATATACCATGCAGTATAGTGGGAACACTTGTCGAATAGATTTCAAACAAACTTAGTGCAGTGAGAATGCTGAAATAAGCAGCTATACAAATTTAGCGCAAATGGTGCCGCATTTGGTGGCATACAACTGTTTATATGTATATAGTTAACGCCAGTGTCGATGGTGTCAATCATGCCAGAGTAATATTAACAACTCTTCTTACATTAAAATATCAATAAATATTTGTAAACACTTTATCGAAATATGCCACGTTCCATCGTTTGAATTATGTGGTGAAGCCTTTCAGATTTCCTCTTACATATTGTGTTAAAAAATTTCGTTAAAAGATTGCTCTCTGAGGAGAAGGTAGAGGAGTATATTGTTGGGACTTTGCAACAGCCCCAGTTTCAGGCTTCCATCATAAAGGTAGCAGTAGATCCACTAGTAGTGACTATCCACTCCTATATTAACCTTAAGCTCGCTGACTGTACGCTAGTAAAAGGATGTTTAGACTCCTTATCTCTAGCATCTAGTTATTTTATGAGTGTATGGTTGGGGTGCCCGGCGTTATTGTGGGAACTTGTAAGGCAGAAAAGCCAGGGCATTTAGTTCCGTTTTAATAACTGCGGAATAGAAACGGGTTGGAGCTCGTAACATTTTTTGGTTCACTATTGTACTGTTGGTTCTCATACCAGTTCAGCAACCGTTAATAAATTATCAGCAACTGTGCAGTGGGAATGTTTTTCTGGCACAAGGAAAATAATAAGATATCTACGGAGACCTTTGCTATTAGCAAAGTCAATCTTTTAATTGTTGCAAGAGTACTAATTGGAGTATGGAGTCAAGATCTCTAATCGCCCTTCACTTGGGAGTGGCCAGAAACGATTATTTTACATATGGCTTATGCAGTTCACGACTTCCGGTTTTTGATCAAGTATCCTCTGGGTAGCTTAAGAACATGCGTTTGAGGGCGATTTAAAGTGAGATGGCGAAACATCCCCTGCACAGGGTTGTGCGCTTGGCTTGGGACCTGGACGTAAAAACAGCCCTCAATGAAAAGTCAAAAACATCCTCTGATGAGAGACCCCCTTTTGATGACGACCATGACAAACGAAGTAGGAATACGATTTGAGGGCATGCACCTGGAATATCCGGTCCCTTAATTGGGAAGGTGGCGCTGCCCCTCTGTTTGATGTCTTCGTAAAAACAAAGGCTGACATCACCGCCGTCCAACAGTTGCGATGGACGGGACAAGGACTGAGGCAAATTTACTACAGCGGCCATATAAAGGAGCGCAAGTTTGGTGTGGGATTCGTGGCGGGAGAGAGACTCCGTCGCCGAGTATTATCATTTACTCTGGTGGATAAACGGCTAGCCACAATCACCATTAAGGCGAAGTTCTTCAGCATACCGCTGACTTGCGCTCACGCCTGGATGGAAGACCAGATCGATCATGTCGTGATACACGGAAGACACGTGTCCAGTGTTCTAGGCGTTCCTACGCTCCAAGGTCCTAACATCGACTCGGACAACTACCTTGTTGCAACCAAGATTCGCATCCACCTCTGTGCAGCAAAAAACGAACGTCAAGAAACACAAGGAAGTTTCGACGTCGAGAAGCTCCAATCACAACAGATAGCCGAACGATTTTCTACTCTGCGACAACACGTGCGGGATGGGATAGATACCGAGAGTGGAAAAGGGAAGCGAGACGCATTTGTAGACAGAAAAAGAAAGAGGCCGAACGAAATGCGTGAGTATGAAGAGCTTGACAAGCTGAGGTGTTCTAGTGACTGATGCTCAGAGCATACTAAAACTATGGAGGGAACACTTCTCCAGCCTGCTGAATGGCGGTGAATGTATAACGCCAGAAGAAGGCGAACCCGATTCCTCAATCGATGACGATGGAGCAGACGTTCCATTACCCGACCATGGAGAAGTTCGAAAAATAAAATTAATTAAAAATTACCCGACTGAAAAACAACAAAGCGACGGGCCGATGAATTGCCGGCCGAACTATTCAAACACGGCGGCGAAGAACTGATAAGGAGCATACATCAGATTCTTTGTAAAATATGGTCTGATGAAAGCATGCCCAACGATTGAAATTGAAGCGTACTCGTCCCAATCCACAAAAAGGGAGACGCCACAATCTGCGCCAACTACCGTGGGATAAGCCTCCTCAACATCGCGTATATGGTTCTATCGAGCGTATTGTGTAAAAGATAAAATCCCACCGTCAACAAACTAATTGGACCTTAGACCTGGCAAATCGACAACTAACGAGATATCCACCATGCGCCAAATCTTGGCAATGACCCTTGAAAAGAGAATCGAAACTCACCACTTCTTCGTCGATTTCAAAGCTGCTTTCGACAGCACGAAAGCACGAGCCTTTACTCAGCGAGGTCTGACAATGGTATCAACGCAAAACTAATACGGCTCTGTAAACTGACGGTGAGCAACACCAAAAGCTCCGTCAGGATCGGGAAGGACCTCTTCCTGCTGGAGAAAATTATTCAAGCTGCAGAACTTAATCTAGCAGGTACAATCATTTATAAGAGTGTACAGCTGCTGGCATATGCCAATGATATTGATATCTTTGGCTTCAACACCCGCGCCGTTAGTTCTGCTTTCTACAGAGTGGATAAGAAAACGAAGCATATAGGTCTGACAGTGAACGAGGGAAGACGAAATATCTCTTGTCGTCAAACAAACTGTTCACAACGTCTGATTGTGTTTAACGTGGGATCCTGCTGTCGACAGCTTAACTCCACGGTACTCAAAAGCACAACGGATCAATACAATGCGTCGATCAGCGCCCAGAAATCTGGGTAAGCATTTTCAGTACCAATTGGTAGTGTGGAATGGACACACTAACCACCTTGGGTAGGTTCGAGGCCCATCTAAAACCTCTGCCGTACTTTGGGTCCGGCACCCGGTTGCAATGTAACTCCACATTCGACTGAAAAAGTCAGTTCTTCCCGCGATTTGGGTTTTAACCACAGCCACCACGAATCTGCACAAAAGGCCAAACCCAATGAGCAGACTGGAGCGAACTCCAGGGGCTACTGCTCCCCGTGGTACCAGGTTAAAGTCTTTGGTATGACCTTGTAGCCGAAGCTACGATCAGTTGAGCTTCCATACAGCCCTGGACTGGTGGCCAGGATCTTAGTCGCCTCTTATGACAGGCATAACTTCCAAATTGTTGATAATTTCGTCTATCTTGGAACCAGCATTATCAGCAACAACAATGTCAGCTTCGAAATCCAACGCTATCACTTATTATTCCCGTCCTGCTATATGGTGCATAGGTACGATTGATAACAATATCTGATGAGTCGACGTTACGAGTTTTCGACCGAAAAATATAGTGAAAGGTTTATGGTCCTCTGAGCGTTGGCCACGGCAAATATTGCATTCGATGGAACGATGAGCTGTATGAGATATACGACAACATTGGCATAGTTCAGCAAATGAAAAGACAGCGGCTACGCTGGCTGGGCCATGTCGACCAAATGGACCTGGCTTAGCTTGGAATCTGCAATTGGCGCCACTTCGCTATAACCGCGTAAGCGGTTTATACGCCAGTAAAGATGAAGATGAGTACTAACTGAACAGTGATCGATCCAGATTTATGCGATAAGTTTGAACATCTTATTGGATGCCAGGCTGCATATATTTAGAACAAGATGAAATATATGTATCAGCTAAAACTAATGTATATATAAATGATCAGAATGACGAGATGAGTTTAAATCCGAGTGATCATTTTTCTGTCCGTCTGTCTGGAATAATAGAAATATCGTTACGAAACTTAACGGGCTATAAACTTTCAAACAAATTGTTTTTATTTGCTTTTTCGATAGTTTATATTTTTAAAAATATCCTGTGAAATCGGCATGGTCGTATCTTGAATAGTTTGAGGGTGGCAACGTTCTAAAGAGCGACCGCTCGCAGGTATAATCATATATGAGTGAAACTTTAAACGCGTTTTTCTCGAACCGAAATTTTTCAAAATTGCTGACATCACAATTCAACGAGAAATTAACCGAAATAAAAACTGAGTATTGTTGAATACATTTACTATACAATGACTTACGATCTTTTTGATTAGTTGCAAATTGTCAATTTGCATTTAAAAAACGAGCATTTTTTACCCAAAAACACAATTTTTTTTTTTCAAAATTACGCCATTTTTTTAATTTATGATATTTTTCGAAGAGTGTAGGTCATTGTGTAGAACATATCTTCGAGTTTAATAAACTGTTTAAGTCTTTTTGTTTCAGTTACTCATTCGCCCGGAATCATGTGAGCAGTTGGGGTACTGTTTTTGTGGCCCCTCCGAAGACAGCCAATAACTCCGTTTTTTTCAACATTTTGGTAATAAAAAATTCTAAAATATTGCTGAAAATATACTTTATTACGTTCAGAGAAGTTCTAAATATTCACTAGCTTGACTAGCACGAAAATCGCGAATTTTTCATGCGTTACACTGATATACCCTCTTAATGTATGTGTACCATGACAGAAAAGTAAGGATGCGTTCGTAGATGTGTGCAATTGGATTATTCGCACGCCCATATAACGGCATTAAAGGAAACCCTATAAAATGGAATAACTAAGCGCTAAATAAAGATATAGAATAGATAGATGTTAGATATAAATGTATGTAATTTGGCACTGATGATGCCAGTGATGCGTGAATTTTGAGTTTTAGTGCTTGGAGGCCATTTTATTTGGGGTGTTATTTATATTTGAAGACGCAATGTGATATTTATGTACTTCTATAGAGTGCTTAGTTCGCCAGCCTATGGTTCATTAAACTATTGCCCAATAAAATAAGGCATTAGAACCTAATTGCACGATAACTATATCTTTCCATATGGAATAAAACACGATTCAGCTAATAATTAGCCAAAATTACTTGTATTATACTCTCGCAATATGTAGCAACAGAGAATAAAATATGTCTATAAATAATAAGAATAACGTCCTTAAAATTATGTTGACACTAGTACGTTACCATTTGAAAATGGACGAAATCGGAAAACAGGGACCCTTACATCCCATTTTAAATTTCATTTCATTCATTCACTTTACAGTGTAAAAATCAAGTACGAAGGAAGTTATCGGAAAAAACTTTTTTCAAATAGTACTAATGGATCACAGGATCTTTCGTCTAAAAACTGTTTAAACACAACTTTTCAAGCCCATACTTCTTCTTTCCCCTTTTGCATTTTCTGACTGCATCTCAGAAATATAAATAAAACTGGGTAAGTATGCTGGTTTTAGCTTATTTAGTCTCGATTTCCTGCAAGTTTTTGCACGTTTATCATGCCACAGCTATTTAAGTACAAGCTGTAATAAATGCGTATGTAAAATTCAATTTGTTTTAATAATTCAAATGTATTAATGTAGAGCAATCAGCATTAGCCAATTAGTGTCAAATGCAAATGACAAATATGCGGTGTATTTGACCGCAAATAATTTCAGTTCACTAATTATATACACTCAATATCCTTTCCTTGTAATTTTTTTTAGTTCGTGTTTTACATGCCGAGTAATTTACTGCCCGAAAACGCATCATAAATTTCGAATTTTTCAAAAAGTCTGTAGTCAAGGCCGCTGAGAGAATAAAATATTGACTATCAATTAAGTTTATTTGCGAACATTAGTAAAAATGGATAGAAGTAATGCAATGATTTCAATCAAAAGTAACATCTGATCTAAAATTAAAGCCAGGAAATAAGAGTATGTTTTCGCAAAACATCTCGTTTTCCAGTTTTGGTACTCTATAGCGATAAAAATGGCTGGTATTTTTTTAAGTTTTAGAATGGGAAATTGGATTTCCTTTCACAAGGAGCGTTCCGAAGTAAACAGAACTTTTTGAATCTAGCGCCACCTGGCGGCCTGACTGGTGCGTTAGAATCTGCTATCTTTGTCGATTGTCCAGTGAGAATTTCATGACATTTCATAGATTGGAAGTGAATTTATTGCGTTTTAAGTGTCAGTATGCTTGTGTTATCGGTGCGAAAATGAGCTTCGAACAAAGAGTCAACATTAAATTTTGTTTTAAAATTGGTAAAACTTTTACCGAAACGTTTCAATTGACGGAACAAGTTTATGGCGATGATTGCCTATCCCGTAGCAGAGTGCGCGATTGGTTTCAACGTTATCAAAGTGGTCGTGAGGACATAAATGACGATCAACCTGTAGGCCAATCAAAATCCGTGATCACCGGAAATTCTATCGAACATGTACGTGAATTCATCAAAAATCAACCGAAATCTTCATTGAAATTCATGGAGTTGGAATTGAACATCTCCAAAACATCGATTTATCGCCTTTTGACCAAACATTTGGGCTTATTCGACGTGTTCGGCCCGAATATCGTGAAAATGAAAGTGGGCGTTTGTTGCACGATAATGCGCCGTCTCATCGATCGACGCTTGTGACCTATTATTTAACAAAAACTCACATTTTAACCATTAACCACTCCCCGTATGCACCCGATATGGCACCTTGCGACTTCTTCCTTTTCGAAAAATGAATTTCCCCATGAACGGAAAGCGTGGGTAGAGACGAGCTAAAGAAAAGAAATAGGTAAACTTCAGCAAATCGGCTGACTCCTAAAAACTCAATATAGGACATCAGACCATGTCCTATACTGAGTTTTTCAGCAGGTGTGGAATCGGGTTAGAGGATGGAGCGCAGAAGCTCTAATAAAACTGCGAAAGAAAGAGTGAAAAAGGAGACGGATTATGAAGAAACAATATGAAAATTTTCAGACGTAGACCAACACGCTAAAGCTCTCCTTGAGAAGAAATGTCTGGCGGCCATTCCATAAATCCCGTAAATGCTAAAACTGGCTCGGCATGATCCCGGATGAGGTGTACTTTCAGCGAATTGGCTGAATCGTGCTTTTAAAGATTCCCCCTCCGGCAACAAAAACAAAAAAAAAAAACGATATGAAACCAACCGGAAGTTTGAAATTTTTTACATATATACAAATTCTCACACCTTTTCTTAAATAATATGAAGTATATGTGGGTTAAGGAATATTTTGATAACATTTCATCTAGTTTTGATATTACAACAATAATTACCAGAAATAGAGGCTTTCTGAATTTCATTAAGAAATCTCGCAGATTGACTCATATATAATGCATAAATATAATAACATTTAAAGTGGATCCGATCTTTGAAAATACGTATAATATTATTAAGTATTCCCTGATTGACTTCATTTTAGGTAAAGGAAAATGTAACATTGTTGTTAAAGACATTTTTTCTAAATTTCATAAAGTATTTTTATATATTGATTGAAAATATTTATATTATGTATATGAGAGCTAAGACAAGTATTGACCTGATTTTGCCTATTTTAGGCAATGCTGTCATCACAAAATTTTTCTTATCCGATTTCAATACTGGATCTCACAGATTCTGCGATGTGTTCTATAAAAAATATGCGTTCTGTGGACCATATTCGGTGACTGGATCCTTGAAAAGGTGTTCTACAATTCACGACACTTTCTGGGAGTCATCTGATACCATCCTTGCCTATGGTGTGCAATAGAAACAACAAGATTACCTTGTTTATACTATTTAGTAGGCGACCCCACGTCGTCTTTAAACAAATTTTTAACTCACACGCTGCTCATTTCGTTCGGAATCAAGTGCTTGTACGGATTACTTTTTTTGTGGACGGGTTTTCTTTATCAAATTTGGCATGGGTTATTGTCTAAGACAACGGTGAAATATCTAAAGCCATTCTCCAGACCGAGTCACTAAATCACATAGGTACATACAAACTGACCGAAAAAACAAGTTCTTTTAAGGAATATTTTGTATTTATGAAAGATATTACAGCTTGGACGAAAAAGAAGTAAATATTTTTTCTTATCGAAACTTTAATACACTACGTATACTATTAGAAGAAATTTCTATTAATATTCCGACGTGTTTCTCACTTTTAAACTAGTTGAGTAAGCCATCACAAAGATTCAAATATCTTCGACCCAGCCATTCGGAGTAGTATAATGAAATCTACATGCTTGAGAAAACCGTTTTGCCACGTTGACATGTAAATTCCACTTGCAAATGCCGCAAATAACTTAACAACATGGAGCAAGAAGAGCAACAAAGAGCACATAAAGTGAACTAAAGCAAAAATTATTTGAAATTTAGTATTATATTCGAAATGGAAATAGAGATAGAAATAGAAAGTAAAACATAAAAAGTTTTTTTTATTTCTTCTTGGAAGTTGTTATTTACATTTTGCGGCCCTTAACCAACCAGAGCGAATGGCAAAGCCAAAACATTCTCAAATGCACGAATACTTTTCGCGGAACTAAGTCATTTGTATGTCAAAATGGATTTGAAGTGTAGCATGCCCGTGGAATATTAAATAGTTGAAAGATGGGCGATGTTGCCAGGCTTTCACTGTCTTCAAGCTATCAACGTATATTAGGCTTTCACTGTTTCTACGACAGTAATGTGGGGTGTACGAAATGTGAAACACGCACGTTGGGAAATCTTGTAATGGAAATTTCAATGCTGATTTGAAGATGGGCTGTAAAATGTAGTCGTCAGCGCCAGAAGGAATGGAATGAGAAGTGTGAGCTTTAGTCTGCGATGGGAAGAATTTGGTTCAAGTGTCAGTAGTGATTTGACAACTGCTTAACAACTTACACACCTTGTCAGCTTTAGATTTGTATCTGCATATATAGTACATATATCATATATCTTATTCATTTCTTAAATTTCATAAACGGTATACTCTTTAAATCATTTGTATACATAAAGTCTAAATTAATAATTATAAAAGTCACATGCCAGAATTTAAAGTAAATTATAAAACATACAAACCAGACGAAACTAATAAAAAACAGCTGTTTTGAAAAATTAATGAAAGTAATATCACAGTTCCTTTAGAAATGGAAAGGAAACGATACTTCAGAACTCCACGGAGTTTGTAGCAGAACTTCCAGCTTATTAATAATTTTGCTTACCAATACTAAGTAATAAATGAATCAGATTCACTCTTGATAAAATCTGTGCTAATTGATTTAGTAAGTAAGTAAGTAAGTGGGTTTTAGTAAGTTGTATATACATACGCACTGGCGGATTCAGAAGGCGCAAATGGAGGACATTCCAAGTTTTCCAACGTAAAAAAGCCAACAGCTGACAGCTAAAACTATTGTGCATCGAGCATTCTGACATTTTAAGGCGTGCTTTTTCTGTGGAAACTTATCTTGAAGAAACAAAAATAAGTAACTGGAAAAATAAGAAAACAGAGGGAAAAGCAACGATACTCATCGCGACAATTCAATTTTTTGTTGAGATTTTTTTGCCTATGTGATATTCTATATCTAACTCATTCACTCAACGTGATTCTTCAGAAAGATTCGATCGATCTGGCAAAGGCATCAAATATGATATATTCTCTGCTTGTAACGTTCCGAAATCGAAGACAAATGCTGAGAAACATTTTCAATCCATTTATTCAGACACGAAAAAGCCGGCAAAGTGAGAGTCTGCGGCGGACCAACAAAACACGAAAAATTCTGCGTGAAAACTGGCGAAGAGTACTACAGTGTCTCAGTGAACATTCCTCTGTTAGATACAATCGGCGAAGATTTGAAGACGCGCTTTTAGAGAAGTATTTGATGGATTTCAACTGCGTTTGCTGCTTCCAGAAAAAGTATGTGCTTTGAGAACCATTTTGACTGATTGTCAGATAGATTCAAAGACCTTTTCGACAAAGACAACGTCGTGCGACATTTGAAGTTTAAGGGTGAACTTAATCACTGGCAGTGCCATTGGGGGCAGAAGCAAAAGTCAAAAGAAAACAAGTTACCGACTACTGCATGAGAAGAACTGCGATGTAAATCTATGCGATGTAAATCTATACCCCATAATTCTTAGTTATCTTCGCATATTTTACACACTTTCTGTGACGAATGCCAGCTCTGAGGGCTCTTTTTTGACACTTCGTTGCATGATAACGTGGCTGAGGACGAACATGCTTCAAGATAGATTGATCGGTCTGGCGTTGCGGCATACGCTTAATGACATTGAAGTCACTACAGAAGTAGTTTTCGAAAGATCAAAAACTTGGTCCACATTGTTTTGTTTTTCTATTCCATACACGAACTGACTACAGTATTACACATTGCAATAAAGTATGTCACCCGCGCCGCGTCCACGATTTATAATGTGTTTTTTCAATTTGGTAGGATTTGATATTATAAGGTCGATTTGAAATTTTATGCTGTATAAAGACTACTATCAATACATATAAGTATATATAAAGTAATGCCACTTTTCGTTGTAATTTTATAAGTTAAGAACGGTTTCGACTGTTTAGCTGATGGTTTATCTGGAGTTTGCACAAAATCTGTCGAACGTTGACCCAGTACTTGTACTGAATCTTGCATGGCGATCACGTGCACATCGTCAGATTGATTATAGGATGTACTTATACATTGGAACGATGACCGCAATTAGTCCACATTGTGATTCGGCTAAATTTCAAAGTAAAAGGCTCGGAATGTGTTGCGCTAATGGAAAAGTGAGGTTGCCAGCATTAAAAACTCCATCTGAAGCCTTGCTTTCATTAAGTTTTGGGACATCTCAAAGGTCGAAACTTTTTTGAGTCATGTTGAACAATATAATTCGACATTTGACAAATGACATCTTTTGGTGCTACAAAAATTATTATACGATTGGACCAATATTGATAGTTCCATTTTCCTTTGATAGTTTGGTTGGTAGGCAATATTATTTTTCAGATGTTTTTGGCAATAAAGTTAATCTTAAAATTTCGTTTTAATTTTAATTTTCGATTAAAATTTCAGGCTTTTTTCTTTGTTGTCCATATAATTAAAAAATAGTCATGAATGGGCATCTGCTTGCTCAATGTGTACAAAAAAGGGATCTAGCTTTAAATGAAACTGTGAAATGAAAATTCTGAGTGTCACGAAATTGATAAACTTGCGCATTTCATAAATTTCGTGGATAACATTAAAGAAAAAGGAGCTTATGGCCAAGTAGTACCTCAAGTTTACTTTAAATAATATTTAATTTTATAATTTCAACTTGTTTTTTAGATGTAATAATAAGTGCAAGGTGTGTTCTAAAGAAAACAGGACCTTTTGAATCTAGCGCCCCCTGGTGGCGCCATCTATATGTCTACTGGTGCGTTAGAATCTGCTACTTTTGTCGATTGTCCAATTGAAGTTATTGCGTTTTAAGTGTCAATATGTTTGTGTTATCGGTGCGAAAATGAGTTTCGAACAAAGATCCATCATCAAATTTTGTTTTAAAATTGGTAAAACTTTTACCGAAACGTTTCAATTGTAGCAGAGTGCACAAGTGGTTTCAACGTTTTCAAAGTGGTCATGAGGACATAGATGACGATCAACATGTGGGCCAATGAAAATCCGTGATCACCGGAAATTCCATCGAAGCTGTGCGTGAATTCATCAAAAATCAGCCGAAATCATCATTGAAATTCATGTAAATAACATTGAAAATCTCCAAAACATCGATTTATCTCCGCACAAATTGACTGACGACCAAAAATTTCTCAGAATCCAACATTCAATTCGACGCATGTGACCGATTATTTGAGCAAAAATTACATTTTAACAATTAACCACTCCCCGTATTCTCCTGATATGGCACCGTGCGACTTCTTCCTTTTCGGAAAAATGCATTTGCCCATGGAAGGAAAACGTTTTGCAGACGTAGAGGCCATTCAAAAGCCTTGCACCGACATACCGGCGGCGATACCGGCCAACGAGCTAAAATAAAAACATTATACATGCATTTTGACCGTGCAGAAAGCTGTATTGAAGCAGAAGAAGACCATTTTGAATAAAATGAATTGATTTTCCCGAAAAAACCATTTGATCTGTGTTTTTTTTTTAAAGTCCTGTTTACTTTAGAACGCACTTTGTACCTAAGACTTCCGCTATAAGCAACAATTTGAAATCGACGTCAGTTAAATGAAAACGCAAAGTTTTAGGGAATGTCAATTAATAACCAGAAAATTGTATTGTTGTTGTAGCACTTAGGTAATAAGGTTCAAACTAGACTCTGTCATCGACTCTGGATAAGTAAGAGTTTACTCTGCTTCAATATCTAGAGCGTAAGGGCAACTCGAGAACTTCATCTGCTATGGTTTGACTCCACACAATCTGCCCCAACTACCGAGGGATAAATCTCCTCATCATCGCATATAAGGTTCAATCGAGCGTATTGTGTAAAAATTAAAGAACCAGATATTCACCATGCGCCAAATTTTTGAAAAGACCTATGAAAAGAAGATCGAACAAAACCACCTCTTCGTTGATTTTAAAGCTGCTTTTGACAGCGGGAAAAGGAGCTGACTCTATGACGCGATGTCTGAGTTTGGCAAAGAGCAATACCAAAAGCTCCGTCAAGATTGGGAAGGACCTTTCCGAGCCGATCGATACCAAACGAGGTATCAGACATGGCGATTCCCTTTGTGCGACTTCTTCAATCTGCTGCTGGAGAAAATAATTCGAGCTGCAGAACTAAATAGAGGAGGTACCATCTTCTATTAGATTGTACAGCTGCTGGCGTACGCCGATGATATCGATATCATGGCCTCAACAACGGCGCCATCAAACAAACAGTCGTCGCACTCGCTGCTAGACTTCCACGACACTAATGACAATCCTAACTTCGAAGTCGTAGATAATTTTGTCTATCATATAAACAGCATCAACAGAATCGAAATCCAACGCAGTTTAACTCCTGCCGACAGGTGCTAATTCGGACTTAGTAGGCAATTAAGAAGTTAAGTCATCTCTCGGAGAACAAAACCGAATTTTATAAGTCACTCATTATTCGCGTCCTTCTATATAGTGCGGGGGCATAGACTAGGGCAACATCTGATGAGTCGACGATACGAGTTTTCGAGACAAAGATTCTGCGAAAGCTTTATGATCCTTCGCATTCGATGGAACGATGAGCTGTATGAGATATACGACGACATTGGCATAGCTCAGCGCATTAAGAGACAACGGTTGCGCAGGCTCTGAAAGTATTCGTTGCAGTACTCGCCGGGGGCAGCAGAGGAAAAGGAAGACCTCCACTCTGTTGAAAAGACCAGAGAAAGGTTCTGTGAAAAATGTATGGTTGGAAGGAGTCGGTGAAGAAAGACCTGGCTTCGCTTGGAATCTCCCATTGACGCCACATTGCTAAAGGAAGAAACGAGTGGCACGCTGTTGTTAACTCGGCTATAACCGCGTAAACGTTCTCTACACCGATAAAAAGGAATGTATAACATCCAGGAAAAATCTCTGGGAAAAATTTCAATAATCTTTCAGTTATGTAGAGTATCAAGTCGTTTACATATTTTTTGAAGCTCAAAACATAATTCATTCGTATAAAAGAATGCCGGTATATAAATACACCATGTCAAGAAAGTATCGGAAATTCTTCATTTAAATCTCCAGCTTATATGGAAGACAGGTAAATTGTTTTCTTAGGTTGGTACAACTGTCCTTAATTATGATGCCAAAAATGGCAAATGAAACCAAATTTCGATTACGAGTATATATTGGTTATATCTGACAGAGGGAGGTTAAAATTTTATGATACATATATCTAATACAATATGATGTACTAGTCCGTAAGAAATAAAAAAAATCAATTTCGCTTTTTTGATGATACGTAGTTTTGCATTTCAAGTGACGATTATCAAAATTTATGAATTTTGTAAAGTCAGTATTAAATAAGAAGAAAAAATTAGTATTCCTGATAATATATCGTAATCAAAGTTACGTAAATTTCTGTAGATAAACGAAAATTTCTATTTATTAATTTATGGTTCTCATACTTATTTTCGAGTATAATTAGTCGGCCTTCGCTTTAAGCAATCTTCCTACTTAGCTTCTCGCTATCAAAGGTTCAATTATTTACACACACATATTACACACTCCATTTCAGCACTTCCTTTCATGCTAAAAATTAAATGCGAATAAATGCAAAACTATCCCTTGTTGTCTTGTTAATTCCCTCAAAGCTGAAGTATGTTACGTAATGGATTTTCACAAACAGCTTTTCTCGCTTGCAGTGCTTCCCAATTTCTGCATAGCAATCGATCTTAACTTTTTTATCAGTAATATATCAGCTAAAAACAAATGAAGAGGGCAAAGCTGAGTAAAAGCTGTAAAAAGTGTAAAAAATCTGTTGAGTGGTTTTTAGTGCGAATACTTAATTATACGCTTTTTCTACTTTTTCGCTTCTTACTCGCTGTCATGCAAATGATTACGACAGCATTAAGTAGAAGTGGAAGAGAACGATTAAAGGAAATGAATCAAATTCAAATTAACGCAAATAATTGCAAACATTGCGCGATTGCAAAGTGCAGAACTTGGTGTTGACATGACGTTGTCTGCAGAATAATCAGAGCCTCCCCTCAGCGAGTTTCGTTTGAGAAAATTGTGTGCAAAAGAATTAAAATGCATACAATTTTCAAGCGCAAAAATTATAAATGTTTTTTTCTTTAATAAATTAAAAGAAATTAAGAGCTACACAGAACCTCTTTTAAAAGCCTGAAAGTAAACATTTACGGATGGATTGACTTCGGATGCAACCGAACAGTGGATAACGTTGAAGTTTCTTACAAAGAAGTATAGATAAGACAGTTTCGTTACTTAACACTTGGCGAAATGTAGGCGGCTAGTATGTATACTACCGTGCCCAAAATATAAGGTGACATTGTATTTATTTTGAAAATTCTTTATTTATTCTTCCAAATCAATTTCATCCCCTTCGAAGTAATCCCCTCCCGATGCAATGCACTTATGCCAACGGATTTTCCAATCTTCAAAACACTGGTTGTAGTCACTTTCCGGGATGGCCTCCAGTTCCGTCTTCGCTACGGCTTGAATCTCCTCTATCGTATAAAAACGGTGTCCCCGGAGCGGTCTTTTGAGCTTGGTGAACAGCCAGAAGTCGCACGGCGCCAGATCAGGTGAATACGGTGGTTGCGGACTGATATGGGTTGAGAATTACGAGGGCAGTATGGAATGGTGCATTATCGAGGTGTAAAAACTAATAATTGTCTTTCCACAATTCCGGCCTTTTTAGGCGGATAGCGTTACGCAAACGACGCATAACGTTCAAATAATATTCCTTGTTGACTGTTTGACCGGTTGGAAGGAATTCATAATGCACACTCACTTTTAGCAGCTCACAAAACGGCACGTATCTCAAACACTAATGAATATTTTGGCATGAAATTTGACATAAATGTGACTGACAGTGCTACCAACCCAAAAAAAAAGTAATTCTCCAAATCCTTCGACGCGCGCAGTTTAAATTAAAATGTCACCTTATTTTTTGGGCCCAGTAGCTAACTAACAGAACTTGGTATAAGTGGCATATTACGTCTGAGGAAAGGTAAAACAAAATAACCTTTACATTGGTTACCTTATATATTTCGTGATTTGACAACCCTAATTATTATCACATAGCCCACAACTTTATAGTAACGTTTGATTTTCATGTGATACATACTCAAATCGTTTTAACCTGCGAGTGGTATTTGTTTTGTTTACAGTAAATTAAAATATTCATCTCGGTCGAAAAATGACTCTTGACTCGAGGATTAACTCAGCAACAAAGCATCGATGTGATGGTAGATCACTCCAAGTTGAATATTGTGAAGGTCGTACAAAATAATTAGTTGTTTGTCATATCTGTTTTTGTTCTCTAATCCCGATATATAAAAGGCAAGCCTTATATCTGATGTATTCGATACAAAGTGAAGTATCAAATAAAACAATACGAATTCTTTTTATTTTTATTTTTTTTATTAATTATCGTGTGAAACAAGAAAACTGTAAAAACGAACAGAAAAAAACACGACCAATTTCGTAATTTTCTCGAAATTTTTGAAAATATTTCGGATTAGATATTTTTTTAAGAAAATATTTTCAGAATAACCGAACAAAATTTCATATTGACTGATTAAACAGTAAGGCTTTGAAAAATTTGTTTCGAGAAAAACGCATTTAAAGTTTTGACTTACGTTCAAACCGGCTATAAGTAGTTTGAAAATAAATTCAGTTTTGAAAAATTCTTTCAGAAAAATATTCCTAAATATTTTAATAATGGAAATATGAGTTTTTTTTTGTTTTTTTGACTAGAATGCATCCCTAATTTTATGTATTTTTTTTATCAACATCCTTGTTTTGATAGTTTTTAACTGTCGTAACAAACTAAAGTCGAATATCAGTGATAAAAATATTTATTTCCATTATCACACAGGACCCATTTGAGAATCCGTTACCTTCATAGGCGACGCGTACTCTCTTTTTAAAAGAACTCCTTTGCAAGCCACTAAAACAAATAAGCGCAAAGTGGAGAAAGAAGATCAAAACACCAACAAAGGTATTGGCAATGCATCAAATACAGAAAGATTTCGCGTTTAATGAAAACTTTTAATTTAATTTGCAGCATTCCATTCAGTTTTACATGACAGTGACTAAGGCAACGAATACTGGTCGCAGAAGCGCGAAGTATATTGAAAACTGGTGCCCCTAAACTTTTGACATTTGCACCCTTTAGCTGTCATTAGCACTGTCATTGACGCAGTTTTCCCAATGGTTATAATTATACTTTTTTGTCGAGAGATTTTTCTTCCAACATAAGTTTTTGCTATTATTCATATCAATTTTAAATATTTGATTGCTGACATAAACTTTCTCATGCATTTCAGCAAAGGAAACTCGTGAAAATTATTTATGAGGAATTTCAGAAGTTTATTGTTTCTAGACCAAGAGAACGATTGGATGAAATGTCAAAAAACATGAAATTTTGACAGGTTATCACGTAGTGCAGTTTCGTTCGTGACGTGATCTCTATGACAGGTACAGACCTTACCGTCCAATCGTTATATTTTAAGTGAGTTACTTTAATTATAAACTTACATTTTTTTTGAAGTACGTAGATCTATCTCTGGCCAATATTCTAGAAAATTTGATTAGTTCTTCCTACGAACAAAAGAATTAATAAGTTAAAGAACTATACAAATTGAACTTGTTATTCCGAAATGTGTAGTATAATTTGAATAAAATCTGAGTTCTTGTGAAACTTGAAACAAATGTTCCTCGGCGTCCTAGAATAGAACAAAATATAATTAAATTGATGCTTGCAACGCGACCTAAGGTCTAGTGTTCCCTCCCTTCTGTCCTAACGAATCACATAGGCACAGCACGCTGATAAATTCCAGTATCGTTCTGGGTGCTTTGAAGCGATGTGTGCCCTATACGGGAACGTAGCTGCAAGTGCTCGGGAGTTTTCGGCTCCATGTCGCAGAATCGGTGCCTCTTAAGTCTAGAATGTCTAGTGTTAAATGCTGCAAGTAAATGGGCCAATCTGTCCCCGGCGCTGTGTTCAAGGGGCCCCGTGCGAATTGGGAAAAATAATTGTAAATGTTAAAAGGTTCTCTTTTAGTTTCTTGAACTAAGTTTCAATTCAAAATCAATAACTACTCTTGACTCTCCTCCCAATGATGGTTCCTCCGAAAGTGCACTACAGAATGATCCCACAGAACAGGATAATCAAGAAGCAGGGAAAAGTAACACGGATGGAATGGTAAAGGCAACCTTAATTGAAGTTGAAATATGTGAAAGTGGGACTACTGAACTGCTATTACTGAATGCCGATGATTAGAATTCGAATACAACAATGACGCATTCAGTTTAATGCGTAGCCGTTCAGATCTTCTAAAGATGCACACAGTTTTCCCCGAGGCTACAGAAGATGTTTCCAATCGATATTTTTCAGAAAGCACTACCCAACAAAGAGAAAATCCGAAAACATTTGAACGTTTGAAACGAAAATGTTTTTTAAAAACTTCGTGCTATTTGCTATGCTGCCTATTGAATGAAGGATGTGGGTTGAGGTCATCGCTACCACGACTGTGCCATGAAGATGATATAACAGATCATTGGAGAATACGAAGTATTGGAAGATCGTAAAAAAAAATATTATCCACCTAGAGCGATACATCAGATGTAAAGAGATGGCTAAGCTAATATCAACAAACAACAACGCTACACTTTCAAAATGAAGAAAGCAAATGGCTTTCAATTCTGACTATCGTTTCCGACGTTGTTTCATTTTTTGCTCAGAAAGGTCTTCCACTTCGAGAACATCGCGAAGATTATTCCGAAGCAGTGCGAAATCTGGAATACTTCTTCTAAGTTTACAAATATTGCTAAGCATTTCACCCGAAATGGAACACCACTTGAAAAAACCGCGTAAAGCCTGAAATCAGGAAGCCGAAAGCAAGCTCACTATTTATCGTGGAAAATTCAAAATGACGTATTGTAGTTGTGTGGCTATAATAACACTCATTCCATGCTTGATAATGTCAGAAGTAACAGATATTAAATCATCGTAGAGGTTACGGCATACATATGTTTCCGAACGATTAGTCTTCATACTTCGCTACGTTTGTAAAATCAATTAAAAATGGAGGGTTCGGAAAAGCTTCATTACACTTTTCGATGATCCTAATTAAAGAGGAGGTGAAAACGTATTGATAATCGAAGAAGTGCTACGAAATACTAATATCGCTAAGGACTTGAATGTCGTCAAGTGTACGACAACGCTCCAAATATTGGAAAAAAAAACTGGAATCTGTCACTCATTTTACAAGAAACCCTCAAGCTTATTATACGCCTTTCGCCTTAATTTTTAACAAATCTTATGTTCTTTCCTGAAGGAATATCAACGTTCCTTTAGAAAGCACTGCAACGCCACCGTTCAATATACTTGTACTTACATAGTTAATAACGACTGAGTGAATTTGTAGTAATATTCTTAGCTGTCAATTAGTTAAGCGAATAAAAACGTCATTACTGTTAGGTCCTCTAAGAAGATCGTAATAAAAAATTTGTCTAAAATTTGTGAAACTCCATTCAGACCTTACTGACCTTAGTCTGAAGAGACTAAAATCATTTGCAGACAGCAATAACATCATTTGATTAGCTTAAGCAATTTCGCCAACTCAACACCAAGCCCACCCCAAAATAAATTTTAATCAAAATATATGCGCCAATATCAAAAGGAGAGCGAAAAAATGCAAGCAACCCATTTTCAGCATCAAGCTTTGCTGCCTCTTTGCAGATAATTTCAATTTTTTTCTTCTTATACTCCCACTTCAGCTGCACTTGTCACATTTCTGTGCACGCTGTGCCAAACTTGCCATTTCTCACTTTTTGACTTGTAAACTTTGGTAAGCAGTCAAGTCATTCGCTCCCCGCCGCCTCTGTAAGCCTTCTAGTATTTGCTGTCTAAAAATGATGGCTCGACTTCATTCAGTTGGGCCGGCGCTAGAGGGACAGCCACTAATGGATTCATGCAAAATTAAACACCACACCAAATGGCCGCATCTTAAAGTGCCTCATCGTGCCGCGGACGAGCATTATGGCGCGCTGTACGGTAAATTAATTATGTAATCCTTTCGCCAAGATGTAAGGAGCCCTTTGATGAGTGAAAAAGTGTGCTTAGCATAATTAATTGTACATATTCGGTTAATTAAATAAATTAATGTTGGGCATATTTTGCCCTCCTTAACATTTTGTAAGACTTGTAATCTTTTTTATTATTATTTGCCCCTTCGGTTATGTTCAGACAGCTCCGTCGAGAGCGCTATTTCTAGCTGGCATATATTGTTTTAATAACATTTCCATCACAGTAGGGTACGTTGCTGACGTCTACGAAGTTTACACGTGCATCGCATTTGTAATTAGTACATGTTTTGATCTGACATAGCTTTTGAAGGAGCAAAAACTGCTTAGTGTTAGGGTACATTGCGAGGTGCAATAACTCAGCATTTCATAAGCAAAGCTTGAAAATAGAAATTGGCATAGTTACATATAAGAGCTAAAAAAAAAAATTTACAAATGGTGTGACCTTCGGTAGGACTTCAAGTAAATTTATAATATTTTGTTTTTATAAAAGCGTGTTAGCAATCCGTTTACGGGTATCACCATCAGGTGGAAGTGCAGATGGTTTTAGGAATCATACTTAATGTAGATAGGCCTCTCTAGTGTAATGCTTTGTAACGGGATTAAATATACCTTTCAAAGGTTCAAGTGTTCAGCTCTGCATCGCATATGTTACATGAAAAGGAGCCTTAGGCTCTGAACTTTGCATGAACATGAAAAATACTCTTTAAAGCTGTTAGAAGTGGGTAAGTATATTGAGATGGATGGGAAAATAAAGTAACTGAATCTGAGTCTTTCATACCACCGCTGTTAGAAAAGAAAGCTAATGTTGAATGGCCTTTGTGATGACGCCATGCCATTGTCTGATGTAACAACTTAAAAAATGCATAAACCCGTAGACGTTTAAGTTCTCCAATTTGAAAGATCTTTAATGGTTGAACTTTATTTGCACTGATGAAAGCAGATAGTCAACAGAGTAGTTTTGCCATTCTCATTGGGTAATGTGAGCGTTGAAGTGTACTTTCGTACGGCCACCGAAGAGGTCACTATAATTCAGCTGCACGTAAAAACTAATCTTATGACGACAATTTTGCTGGAAAATATTATCAAGATTTGAAGAAGAAGCGAGATATTTTGATTTGACTACTTCTAGAGTGTAAAGGACTTTATAGCTTATAAGAAAGAGAAGTAGGTACTAACAAAAGATTTTAAGCACGTTACAAAAAGCTCTGGCGATTGACTTCAAGCATATAATGATATTATAAAGAAGAGACTATGCTAATTTGCTGAATGCACAAGGTGGAGTTAAATAATTATGAAATAAGGTGGAGCTAACAAGTGAATAATGTTGGAGCAGTAGAATTGAATAGCTCAGATGCAATTTCGTAAAAAATAGCTTTCTTTTCTTAATTGGCAACTTCTTGTGCTATACTAACGACGTTGGCATCATCGGACTCAAAACTTATCACTCTTTACAGTTGAATTTTTGAAGTTGTGGGTAATATTAGTATAATCTATATTTGAAGTTAGATATAATGTCATGATGACTGAATATCAATTCAGTGGCGAATTATTCTTAGAAGCAAGAGTGCCTTTGGATGAAGTAAGAGATGGAAAAGTTAAGTTCTCCTTTAGCATTCATGATGACACTAGGTCTCTCATTCTGCCCAAACATTGTGTATTTCAAAAAGACAAAAAAGGTATATAGTGGACTGCGTGTCGTGTTTTCGAGAGAAATGCAACATGAAAGATCAAGGAATATTTTGTATGACTTAGCAACGACGATGTCATCTACATATGTATTTCAATAGAGCCTTCGACTTTGAAAGTATTCACGGTGATACCAAGCAGCAAAATATGGAGTTTTTCTCTACGGTAAAAAAATCACTTCGGATAGAATTCAACGAAAAAAATTATTATAAATCGAAAAATTTCAGTTTTGTAAGGAATTTAGTGCCCCATAAAAATGGTTACTTATTTTTTATTTGTATATTCTTGCAGCATGTTGCTACAAAGGTTGTACGTATCACCTAAAACCAAACGAGATAGATATGGGGTTCAATATATAAATATAAATGATCAGGATGACGATGCGAGATGCATTCCGGGTGACTGTCTGCCTGTCTGTGCGAGCAAACTTAGCAAAATAAAAAACTAACAATAACACGACTAAGCACTAAATTAAGATATAAAACTTTAATTCGTCACAAGGGATCGCCATAGTAAGGGGCACCTATGGACAGAAAAATTTTAAAATCTGAGCGTGGCCACGATCTTTGATGAACTTTATGAACATATATCCTAAATCACAAAATCTAACAACTAAATTTGCCCAGCATGTGTATTATAAGAACTCCTACAGACATTAAATTTTACCCTTGAGATGGAATGGCAGGAATTTATTGGACCCGGTGTGAAAATTGGACGATCGGCGTGGCACCGTCTATTTTTTTGGTAAAATCACATATTTCGGGACTCGCTTTACCGATCTCAACTCAACTTAGTACGTGGCATTCTTTTCATATTCCAATACCACACTGCGAAAACGAGCGAAATCGAATTACAACTATGACTTCTTCCCATACTATATAACACAATTTTATATTTCATTTGATTCTTTCACCTTTCGGTTTATGATGAAGAGGTGACTCTCAAAAATGAGTTTAGGGTGTACATACCACCTTATGACCAAAAATTATTAAAATCACACAAAAATTGTTCAAGCCCTAGGTCCCTAATATGTTGACCTCTGAGCTTATAGATGTATAATTGAAATTCAGAGATAATGCTTTTCTGATAGTAAAATATTTGTGTGCAACAAAAGGGCTGAATCGGGTTAATACTTCTCTTACCCCCCAAAAGTTTCAAACTATTTTACTTATATGCCTATATGTAAGCTTTCCCAATCAAAATTACTGAGGGTATTTTACTCATAACACTGTATCTTTGTATTTAAATGGATAAATGGCGAAAACTTGACCTAGTCCTCGTTCGAACGAGTTATTGAAAATTGGACTCAAGGGATGGATTATCTGAGACATAGCCGCGGGCAATATTTTGAAGAGGTAATATTTTAAAATAAGAGGAAATTTTATTTAAATAAAGAACGATCTTTTGAATGATAATAAGCACTCCCCATTAAATTTGAAGTTTCTGTGGGTTTTCTCTAAAAATTAGGAAACCACAAAATGTATCACCCTTTTCTACAAATAATGATTTCGTTTTTTTACCATATGCCGGTCAGTGTATGAGTTACATATAGTATGTATATGTACATAAACAAGGTGTGTTCCAAAGTAAACAGGACTTTTTGAATCTAGCGTCCCCCGGTGGCGCCATCTACATGTCGACTGGTGCGTTAGAATTTGCTATCCTTATCGATTGTCCAGTCAGAATTTCATGACATCGAGTGAAAGTGAAGCTATTGCGTCTTAAATATCAGTATGTTTGTGTTATCGGTGCGAAAATGAGCTTCGAACAAAGAGCCAACATTAAATTTTGTTTTAAAATTGGTAAAACTTTTACCAAAACGTTTTAATTGATAAAACTAGTTTATGGCGATGATGGAAATTCATGGAAATGGAATTGAACATTGATTTATCGAACATTTGGGCTTACGAAAGATGTGTGCACGGATTGTTCCGCACAAATTGATTGACGACTAAAAATTGCTCAGAATCCAACATTCCATCGACGCTTGTGACCGATTATTTGATCAAAAATCACAATTTAACCATAACCACTCCCCGAATTCACTTGGTAAAACACTCGCTCGACATGCTTTTGGACCGTGCAAAAAGCTGTTATGAAGAAGAAGGAGACTCTTTTGAACAAAATAAATTGATTTTACAGAAAAAACTATTTGTTCTGGTTTTTTTTAAGTCCTGTTTACTTTGGAACGCACCTTGTATATATAAAAGCTTGGTTTCCGATCCTCTGCTTGACGTTTTACACTTTGAGGTATTTTCCTAGCTTTGATTCCTACAAGTTACAAAATTATAAAATATTTGGTTGCGCCCGAACTTAGCCCTTCCTCAATTGTTTAATTTGTTTTAATATTTTATGTTTTTTAGCACATTTTGCTTTTTCGAAACTTTTTGTCGAAGAATATCTCTTAAGCGCTTAACTTATTCGAACAATTATAAAGACCGTTTTTTAGAGCAGAAAGTTTCCTGCAAGACTATTAGCGTTGCAATTTAAATGATATCTTTTTATTGATTGTAAAAAATCATTAAAAAATGCCTTAAAATACTCAAACCTCAACAGTTAATACTATATCTTTGAAATTTTTAAGTTAACAAAACCCTAAAAAGATCATTTTGTGGAGTCTGCAATTTCCTATAAAAGCTTTGAAAAGAAATATTTTTTTAAGTAGTAGGAAGCGAGGTACAAATTTTTCCATCTGAACCTTCCCGCTACAATTAATAACTCATCCAAGAAAAGCTTTTCTTTTCTATCTTCCAATTTTTCAAAGTACCAAGCAAAAAAAAACTATTGGTTTTTTTACCCACCCAAAAATCGTATATGGTATATACATATATATATCTGAATATATATTATAGGGCCTACCAAGTTTTATTGAGGATGTGGTTATATACCCGGTTAAGAGTTTTAAAAATTTTCGGGCGTTAGCACAATTTTAATTTCTTCAGAGTAGTTTGTTTTCTGATTTGCTTGTTCCTCTGTTTCTGATGGATACAGTCAATTCATGTTTCATCTATTGTTACGAAATGTCACAGAAGCGCCTTTGAATTGCGCTTGATTAAACAATGTCAAGCTTTCAAGTGATTCGATTGCTGTCCGGAGTGATCAAACGTGGCACACCATGCCAACAACCTTAAATTTCAAGCACAATATGACACACTATGCTACGAGGGCAGCTATGTATATTCTGGCCTAGGGTAACACTAAGTGTTGCAAGGTGCAATCTGACATTTCCATTGGAAAGTTTGACGCTTTTTAGCATAACTCAGAACGTTTTGTCATTTAATCGTGAATTGTTTTATTTACGGGGAATTGAAAAATTCAACTCGGCCAAAAAATGGAATTAACTGGTGAACATTTTCGTGCGATCATTTTTCACAACTTTTGACGTGGATTATCACGACAAGAGTGCATCGATGAACTAAAATCTTTATATGGCTATAAAGCACCATCCTATAGCACTGTGAAAAACTGGTACAACGAATTCAATCGTGGCCGACGCTCGCTCAAAGACGAATTCCGGGAAGTCGTCCAAAAACAGCCGTTGTGCCGGAAAGCATCGATGCCGTACGTGAACTGATAATGCAAGACCGTCATGTAACATACCTTCAGATAGAGGCTTGCCTATGCATTTCCCCCACCAGCATACATTCGATATTGCATGAACACCTGGACAGTAAAAAAGGTTTGTTCTCGTTGGGTCCCGCACAATTTGACAATCGCTCAAAAAAAGGCTCGTCTGGATTGGTGTAAAGAAATGCTGAAAAAATACGATCGCGGTGCTTCAAAAGACGTTTATGAGATCGTCACAGGACGAATCATGGATTGCAACAAAACAGCAATCGACAAAAAAAAATAAAAAAATAAAAAAAAACATTTTCATTGATAAATATGCCTATTTACTTTATTAGGCCAAAAATATATATAGCAGCCTACGTATTAGATATGCATAGATCCGCAGTTCACGGACTTTTGTCATGTTGTCATCCGTAGTAACCATTTTCTGGACACTTTGGAGTCAGAAAGAACAATATAGTAAACAAAGTTTCCAAGAGTTTTAACTGCGCTCATTTATTATGGCTTTTTAATCAATCTAATTAATCAATTTCGCGTAAATGTTTAACTCTAATCATATGGAAGTTGCTTAGTTTAAGTATCAACTTGGAAAATCTAAGTATGCCATTTGTTAGCCTTAATAATATTTACATTTCGCAGAGTTATTAAACGATGTTTGGATCTTCTCTGCCGGATTTGGTATACGTTAATATGTATTAGAGTGTCCGTCATTTCATAAGTATATTTTTTCTTGCAAACGTCCCCTCAAGTTTCAGTGATCGTGTGCAAAAAAATTGTTGTTCACGAAGCAAATAAATATGCTGCTTTGAATATATAATATGCAGATATCAAACGTTCAGTATTCATATAGTACACCATGTCGTGTGTGCTACGCTATAATTCACTTGTCAGAAAACTAGATACATTTGATGTAAGTATAACTTTCATTGCGTAATAGTCCCTCTTTTGCAGTCATCTCTTCATAATTGGCATGCGAAGTGAACATAAAACTAAGTCGCTTAATTAATTGGATAAATGAGAAACAAAAAGTTTGTTAGTTTCAGTTTTTCGTTTATTTTTACTTTTCTTAATTAATATTTTACATCTGGAAAAAATATAAACAAAATTAAAAGTGAATAATACTTTAAAGAAAAAGAACATTTAACAATAATCTTATAACTATAATTATGTGTTTCGTTTTTCACTTAATTAGTTATATCCACATGTCTTAATGAGGCAAACAGCCCACCGCAGCTTTAATCGCCATCATTTGCACTGCTCTTGTCGAGTTTATTTTTCCTACCTTTGCGTTATTTCATTTGTTATATGAGGCTCTCGAAACTGTGGATTTTTATTTCATTTAGTACGTTTGGCATTTTGTGTTTGAATTTAATTCATTTTCACTTTTCTTATAGCTTAGATTTATTAGCCTAAAGATTATTTTACAGATTTGGTATTTTTCAGTTTCATGAATTTTTTAGTATCTTAGTTTTTATTTGGTAAACTTTGTATTTATTTCCTTAATTTTTTCGTTCTATTTTTAAATATGTATAATTGCACCACTGATAAATTTTTTGCGTTTCTTTCAGTTTTATGTTGCCTAAAATTCATTTCAACATTTCATTGCCATAAGTTAACATTGGTAGAGTGTGTCTTCTTGTCATTATATTTTACCATTTACTTATAAATTAAAGTACTTCTAATTTTATACTTTTAAAATTTTATATTTACAACAGTTCGTTGTCGAACCAGAATTTTTAAATTTTAAAGTTAATTTTACATATTTTATTTAATTTTTGGATGTGATTGGATAGAAAACCCTTTTCAACGACATTAAGACTGAAGTAAATATAATCTTTTGTTTATATTTATAAGGAAATATTCAACTGAATTATTTTATATGTCTTCAAGGTAAGAAAATTATTTTACTTCAATTTATGTCCCTAAAAGCATGCTTCAGTTTAGCACGGGAATATAAAAAATAAATCTGCTATTTCGGCTCAAATTATATTTGTTATTATACAGAACGTGAATTATGTCAAGTGTTGTCAGCAAAGCAGTTTTCAACTACAGAGTTTTCTATCTAACCCACATTTTGTTTTTTTTTTTTCTAGTTTCACAAACTATTAAACTTTTTAATTTCTGGTGCAAAATTATTTTGTTTTTATATTTTGCTTATGAAATTTACATTAATACGGTGAATTTGTGTATGTATGGGTGAGTATACATTTTGTGAAATTTTCGGTGCATAATTAAACACGAATATAGAATTTGGTTTTAAGTCTAAATATTGGGCAACATTTGTTAACGTTTGAAGAAATGCATTATATGCTTTGATTTAAAATATTTAGAGAATTATGATTCTGTGTTAAATTATAAAATAAAAATGTTTATATGTATATACATATGCAAAATGACATGATATAGAACATACTATTATAATTCTGAATTAAATAGATATGATTAATAAATTAGGAAAGCTACAAAAAAATAATTTTAATTTTTCTACAAAATATAACCTTTCAAATATTCCAAACAAATTAAGGAACATCCTCAAAGAAGTGATATCATTAATTAAAGTCCATTTTTCCAATTAAATTTAAGAGTGCAAAGGTGATTTTTTTTAATGTCTATAAAGCTTAGATTGAAAAACCTTTGATCGAAACTTGGAATATCGGATTTCTGAATGAAAATTTTACTATAATTTTCGACATAATTTTCAAAACAAATGTTTGTTATATACAGAGCATACTTAGCAGAAAAATTCGTTCGGGCCCGGGTTGAACTCAATGCCAACAGTCAAGTGAATACGGAGCAACACTGCTGCAAGGCGTTGCCCAGTGAGGACAAACTCTCGGGTAATGTAGAACTGGCTTTTGTGGGAATTTTACCCTTGCCCAACTTTGTTCTGGAAACTGTAACAGATGAAACTCTTACTTAACGCCAGCAACGAGTTCCTGCATGAAATTAACCCAGCTCAGCCCGCACATCTGACATTTTTCTTCCTATGGTCCGGCTCCGTCGAAACACCACGTTTCGTGGGCCTACCGTTCGATGACCTCGATGACAACTTATCTGAACCTTACCACCCTAACGGGGTTTAGATAACCGTTACAACAACAACAACAATATCTCGACCATGCAGGGAGAATGCAGACACTTACATATGGTTCTTGTTAGATAAGCGTGAAACGACTTTTCAGCTGTGTTTGAAGTTATTTAAGCAAAATCCAATGGAAGGTCTGAATGGTTCCACTGATGCATATATATCAGAGACCAAAGAACATTCGAAGCAGTGAACAGCGCGAAAAGTGATGGTCACCGATTCTGGGATTCACAATATGTTATCTGTATTGATTATCTGAATAAAAAACAACACTATCACAGAGCTACAAATTTTGATATTTTGACCAATTCTAAGCTGAATTAATGAAAAAATCGGATTCATTCGGCGAGGAAAGGAGCTTTTTCGTTATGATACCTCAACGACTTATACCATAATTGGTTGAATTGGTGGGCTCCGAACAGCTGCCCAATCTCTGTTTTCTTTGTTTTGAAAAAACTCGCTCGAATATTTCTTCCTCGAAGGCCTAGCATATTTGGCAAAAATCTAGAAGACGTACTTTTCATATGCTGTACAAAGTTCACAGAACTAAAAGAGGAATAAATTGAATTTTTTTAATATTTTTTATTTGTTGGTTATATATTTATCGGACCCTTGAAATTAAGATATGTTAAAAATTAAAAAAAAAATAAGAGAAAATAGATATTATATTATCAAACCTCAGTAATTTATATACATTTACTTACTTAAGAATTACAATAATTATTGCTTTTAGAAAAATATATATGCGTGTATGTATGTGAGTATGGGTTTATAAATTTTCTTGAGTGTGTAGTTGCATACATATATTGGTTTATTTGACGACTAAGTACAATAGTCAATATCTTAGTGGTGCTGCCTTACCTGAATGCATTCGTGTTCCCCAGAGTGGGTGGAAATCTTAAGTAAAATATTCACAAATCCGCTGCAAAGCAAGTGTAAAAACTTACTTTTAAATTAATTTCGATTATTATTAATGCACTGGCATGGCGCAGGCGCACTTTGAGTGCACACATGCGTTGGGTAACTAAGTAAGCGCTTTCTAACTAAAGTCGGCGTTCAACTTAATACCACTCAACCTTTGAGAACTTATACTAAGGTACGCGTATCATTGATTTTTATTAAAATAATAAACATCCACAATGAGTTAATAATCATAATTAAATGCACATCACTTCCTTATCATTTCCGTTATATAATCTGCTTACTTAGGTATATTTTTTCCAGCGTCTTTCATCAGTTTTGGTGATTTTTAATTTAAATTTATATTATGTTTAGTAGTTTGTGTTTTTATAGGTTACCTTTCTTCGTTTTTTCATTGTATTTACATCATAATTGGTTACATCTAACTAACTAATGTGATATAGTGGACGCAGTCATGGTTGCTCTCGTCGATGCTTGGCTCTGTTGCCAAATCGAAAGAGTTGTTGTTGGCTTCGCTGGTTCCATTTGCCGTCTCTTGGTGATTTTCTGTGGTTTGCTGGTTGCAAATATATCGCAGGCAGATCATAAAGAGAGTAGCATGCTGCTAAACATTAAACATATCACGAACAAAATGAGGATAACTTTACTAGCACAAATGTGTTGATGAATGCCTGGAAAGAGATGAGAGTAAAAATACACATTTTATAGACTTAACGAACTAATCCAATTTTTAAAATTTTCCAATTTAAAAATATAAACATTTCTTCTGTGAGATCAATAAGGTATGTAAATATTTGAACGAAACCTGAAAAGTTTCTCCATATAAAAAACAATATAATATATATTTATATATATGTATGTACATGGTAATTCGAAAAAAAAAAAATTGTAATCAGCGAAACTCGTTTTATTGTTCTTCAAAACATTCTGCATAGAAGGGCATAAACATTGCTCTCCTTCTACACATATTCAAATAAAATCAGCTGTACGTAAATTAAAAAAAAGCGTTTAAATGCGAGAAAGAATTCAACACTGAAATGTACAAGTATATAAAGAAGCTGTGTCCAAGTTCAAGCAAGCAAAATCTCCTTTGGAAAGCCCAAATATCCATGAAGCCACTTGTCAACTCCAAGATGTCTATGCGAGACTTGGGTGGAGTTGGATAAAATTGCCACAAAAATGCTAATTGAGTCACAAACTATTGCTGTAGAGGTAATTTAAGACAGCTGTCGTCATATAAACGAATCAGTCTTCTACACTGACTTTCTAAAATATTTGAAAAAGTAGTACTATCAAAGATGTCTTCTTTCCTCCACGAAAATAATATAATACCAACGCACCAATTCGGGTTTCGTGAAAAACATAGCACGATAGAGCAAGTAAATGGAATTACTAACGAGATAAGAAAAGCATTTTAATACAGGTACTGTTCAGCATTATTTCTAGACGTGGCTCAAGCGTTTGATAAGGTGTGGAATAAAGGCCTTTCATATACGATTAAAAAAAGTCTTCCTTTAGAATTGTATAAAACATTGGAGTCTTATTTAACAAGAAAAAACGTTAACTTCGGCTGCACCGAAGCTAATATACCCTTTAAAGGTGCATTTCTTTTAGTATAGTATTTAGTATATGTTATAGTAATCCGATCTGAACAATTTATTCGGATATTATATTATTACCTTAAGCAGTAATGCATGTCCAATTTCGTGAAGATATCACGTCAGCTGTGAAAGTTTTCCATACAAGAACTTGATTCCGATCGTTCAGTTTATATGGCAGCTATACGTTATAGTTATCCGATATCGGCAGTTCCGACAAATGAGCAGCTTCTTGAAGAGAAAATGACGTTTGCAAAATTTCAAAACGATATCTTAAAAACTGAAATCTGAGAGACTAGTTCGTATATATACGGACGGACAGACAGACAGACGGACAGACAGACAAACGGACATGGCTAAATCGACTCAGCTCAGTGTTCTGATCATTTATGTATTTATATCATAGGGTCTCCGTCGCTTCCTTCTGGGTGTTACAAATTTCGTGGCAAATTCAATATACCCTGTTCAGGGTACAAAAAAAGAGACAATTTGTGGTTAAAGTAGGAGATTTTATCTGTGATGAATGACAGATAAAGGCTGGTGTACCACAGGGCAGTGTCTTAGGCCCAACTCTATATACAGCAGATTTTTCAACAGCTAATAAAGTATTGACCTCAACTTTTGCGGGTGAGACAGCTTTAGTGAGCAGTAACAAATGCCACATAATAGCATTAAGAATATTAGCTGAAACTTAAGTTCTGTCGAAGAATGGCTAGCCAATTGGCGTGTAAATATGAATGAACAAAAGGGAAAGCATGTCACATTCTGGCTAAGACCAAAAATGTGCCCGGCATTAAATATGAACAATATTTTAGTAACCCAAGCGAAGTAACTTATCGTGCTAATCAACTAAATAGAAGGCTCATGTAGATAAAATAACTTGCATGAAGATAAGAGTTGCAAATTTATATTGGCTTTTAATTAAAACTCTAAACTTGGCCTAGACAACAGAGAGCTTTTATACAGTGACCGATTTAGATGTATGACATTTAATGCTTAGAACAATCACGCCTTTGCCTTAGTAGATGCGTAATGATCCATAAAGATCTTGGTATACCTATGGTAAGAAAATAAGTAGAGGACAACAGAATGAAACAATACATTGGTACATTCCTGTGATCAAACATGCCTAAAAAGAAGAGATATGCCTGCCTACTAAGGAGCTATTTTTCCACTCTGATTTAGAAATGTCCAGAAGATGCCTCTTCTTCTTCAGGTGGCGAAAACCCTTGACCTTTAGTTTTTTTAGAACGGAAATAAAAAGGAGTCATTCTTTACCAAGTCAGAACTATACAAAGAGTGACTCATAAATCTCATGTTTTGAGTGCTAAAAATGCAATTGTTTCAGTCGATGTGGGAAAGCTAGCATTGTCGTGGTGGAGAGTGAAGCGTCTTCGGTGGTCGGTTTTCCTGCTTTCTTGAAATGCAACTGACAAACAAATGATTGTATACTACTCAGAATACACTGTTCTGCGTTGTTTCAGTGGTATGGTTGCGAAGTATCCAGTTTTTCATAAAAAATAGGCAACCATTTGCTTGGAAGTGCTTCGTGCATGAACAACTTTAGCTGGATTCGCTTATCTTGAAACACCTAAACAGTCGATTGCAGCTACCTTTGGAATCGTGCGCGAAAATCTACGAATTTTCATCCGCAGCACTGTTATAGACGTGTTACGAAGCTCGGCTATTATCTTTTTTTAACATTTCTCTCAACCAATCGACAAGAACCTTGAGAGATTGCCAAATAGTGTGGCATCCAACATGAACAATATTTTCTACAACTGATTTTGGAACACCTTCCTGAAATTCGTGCTAGAAGGATCTACCACCTCGATACTGGTCCTTGATGGAGCTTCATCGTCAAAAGTTGAGTTAAGTTCAACGGAGCATTGTTGCTGAAATAATCCACGTCGTAAGTTGTAAAAAATAATCGCTCGAAAATGTTCGAGATTCAATTTCATATTTTGGTGGAGAAAAATATTTTAAGTTACTGTAAACAATGCAAATAGTGCTCGTATATAAAAACGTGCTGAGTATGCATACCCTCAAAAATGTCAAACCTTGTGACTAATGGGAGAAATCGGAGAAAAACTATTTAAAATGCAATAACTTGGTAAATCAATAGATTAACGTCCTCAAATTTTACAGATAGTGTAAATAATGGCACTTACAAGTTTCAATGGAAGTGACGTGATCTTTGGACAATGTACATGGCACTGTCAAACTTTATGTGTAATCATTTACTTCAGCAAATACTAACCGATTTCTACCCCAAAATTGGTAAGCAATATTATCCATATTATCCAGAAATTCGTATATCACTCTGTAAGTGTTGTTTAGCGAAATCGGATAAAAACCACGCCTACATCACGAACATATTATCTTCGAAAACCATCTATTTCTTTAATTTTTTCGTTTACAAATAGCGAGCTTATGACGTTATGGAAAGAATACTTGACCCAAACACTCGTTGTGTCCTAAAATGTGCTATCTAACTTCTTAAATTGTTGAGATTAGGCAATAATATTTTAAATCCGCAAATACCGAATATATGGACCCCAGTTATTAGTGAGTCCTTATGTCAAAAATGGGTAAAATCAGGGCAATAATTCCCCTAACTCCTTTACCAAATATAAAGACTTTCAATTTTGTCCTTGACTTTGTTGGTCACGATGTCAAGGTAGCTTCAAAAAACTCAGCTATATATTTTTCTGGTGATGATATGTCGTAATGCCAAAAATGGTAAACATCAGGTCGATGCTACCCGTAGCCCCGATACACCGCCATAGTATCGAACTCATACAATAATGTAAACACACATAAGCATTTAAAATCCTGAAACATCTGTACGAATATGTTGTCGCTGTCACATTATATTTCCCTTCCGTTATGCCACTTTAACAAAAGCCACTCTTAGTATACTCGCATTTAGATACTTACCGGGCGCAGCACCACTCGCTCCACTGCCGGCATGTATCAGCATCTGATTGTTCAAATTGTCGTAGTGTGTGATTGCCGCAGTCAATGAAGTTTCACGCTTCAGTTCCGGGAAATTTTCAATTTCCGCCACGCACTTCAATTCCAGATTTTTTCCAGCATGATAGAAGCGTGGTCCGCTCAAATAAAAGCGCACCTGAAGCTTTTGGCGTCGCAGGACATAATCGTGCGCCGGAATGCTGGTGTCAATGCTGGGTTGCAGTTCGCCCAGCGAAGCCTGTACGGTGCGACAAGGAGCGAGAACAATAAGAAATAAAATAGAAATATCAATTTGTGACATCGCCTTGATACAATTCGTTAATATGAGGTGGAAATAGTAATAGGAAAGTATGGTATTTTTTGGCGCGAAATAATAGAAAATGCAAACATCAAATCTCCGATGTAGTTCCGTTAAATATTAATATTTTACAAGGTATGTCTTAAATGCGCACACATTTGACGGCAACCCTACTCACCTGTTCGGCGTTGATGAACCATGTCAGTCGCGTGGGCAAGCTTGAATAGTCCGAGGTGCAGGTGGCGCTCAACAGTTCCTCCATGCGGTACATTGAATTGAAGCTGTCGATCAGCGGGTCACTCTGAGGCAGCGCTGCGAGTGCGAAAAAGGCGAGAAGGTTACAAAAATTGAAAGTGGCATTGCGTTGAATAATAGTTCGTGCACAAGTGGATATCGCACTAGTGCAACTAAGGTTTCTAAAAAAAAACAGTATCGCTAACAACACGCTGTTGCGTGATTTTTCGTGCTGATTTTGCTACTTATTTCCAATCGTTAGTTGTCGATACAATTTCTCTGAACTTATGTGTCTGTGCTTGGTTTGAGTGGCGTTGGGAGCAGGATACGCGTATGGATTCTTACCTGCTACGGTCATGTTGTCTCCTTTTGCAGCCAACTTGAAGTGTGGCGCATCGCCAGATACCTCGCATTCGTATGTGCCCGTTGATTTAGCGCCGACTAAACTTAAATCCACCCGACACGTCGATTCGTTGCAGAAGTACTTGCCATCTTGCACTTGAACGCCAGCGACGGGAAATTTCATATACACCGGATGCATCATTGGCGAGTATCTGAAAGTTCAAATAAAGAATTTTTGTACACCCGCAATAGTTCAGTGATTAAAGTTTTTCACACATGAAATGGGTGATTGTGATACTGGAATTCAGTTAAAGTAGACTTTTATTAGCCTTTAATATGTCGTATCGTATTGACCCAAGTAAAACGGAGAATGACCAGCCATACTTATATTATAATTGAATAAAATCTGAGATAGATGGAGTTTTAAAGAAAAAAGACTATGTGTAGCCATAACCTTCTTATTTCTTCAAAGAAAAGAAACCAACCTTAAATTTTCTGGCGTTAAGTGGAATTCGTGGAGCATCAGAGTTGGTCAGGTTTGTATACCCTTTATGTACTGTATTCAGTGAGATAATTCAGCCAAGCTGACCAAGCAAATTTGGGGGTATAAACGCTCAATTCTCTTAGGATATATTCAACCAGGATTACGAAAATAATTATATAAGATATATGGGGACCAAGAGATCCTTTTTGTCATGTAGAGAGAGATCATGTACTGAGGCCCTTTATTTTGCATCGCTCGGCCTTTATCCTGAATCATGATCCTATTTCGAACCATAAAGGTTTGATTTAATATATATAAAAGTCACTATTTGTGTTAATTTTTATTGGGATATCTTCATAAATGATTCATCTTTTGTAGATAGAAAATATCTGGTATATCTAAAATGGAAAATGCCATCCGCGACAGCAAGGCTATCGTCTAAACAAGGGTATGTGCCACTTGCAGAACACTGAACACTCCCAATCTAAAGAACGGTCGCCAAATTTCTCATTGAGAGCCTTATACCCAGGCACCTGAGTCCAGGTCCCGCTTTTAATTGGGCCAATAAGCTTTTCTATGGTGGTGCGTTTCCGTTGTCACGGCACACATTTAAAGAATTTGTGTTCAATCCCAAATTATGTCGCGTTGTGGTATAGGTATGATGGTTCTTCGACTTTTCTGGTTCCATGCAAGTATTTTTTAAATATCCCTGACCGAATAGGATCTGAGTTGCATAGAATTCGACTTCTTAATAATTTAAGATCTCTTATAAGTTTGGTCGTCTAACTGCCTCGACACCCATCCTCTCATCTTCGTTGACTTTCTAATATCGTATATTTCCATGTTTTTTTAATCGCTCTTTTTCTAATTTAAAATACTTACTTTAACTCTCACAGCCTTTTTTTCGTATGCTGAAATGTCAATTAGGGCAAAACCGCTTACAAATAATAATTCATCGCATGATACTGTTTGGTAATCTGACACAACTTTCAGGGCTGCGGTTTACCGATTTCAGCACATCTGATCAAATCCTTGATTTGTGTAATGAAATCTGATGGTTGTCGATATTAGAAGCTTTATATTTTCTTGTCTGCCCCTCTGATGTTGGTTGTTAGACAGCTAAGTTGGCAGGTGATTTTTGTTGTCTTTCCTGCGGAGTGCACTCAGAAAGTTAATCTGCAGTTGTTTGCTTACCTTCTTTGAGAGGTATATGTTTATTTCAAAGTAACAGCAGCTCTGTTTGTTTGTATATAACTGGATGTATATTGGAGGATGGAGTCATCTGTATAAGTTCACGCAAATGAGGAAAGTTCTCCGATTGCCATTCACTTGGTAGTGGCCAGAAACGATTCTTTTACATATAGCTCAAGGAGCTCAAGGAGCTCACGACTTCCGGTCTTTGACCAAGTATCCTCTGGGTAGCCTAAGAATATCCGTTTGAATGCGAGCTAAAGTGAGAAGGCGAAACAACCCCTCCGCAGGGTTGTGTGCTGGGATTGGGAACCGCCACGTTAAAAATTCACCCAATGAAAAGAAACAACAAGCCTCGGTTGAGTGACCTCCCGTTTGATGACGACCATGGCAAAGAAATTAAGGACAATGATTTGAGGCATGCACCAGGAATGTCCGATCCCTTAATTGGGAAGATGCCGCTGCCCAGCTGGTTGATGTTCTTGTTAGAGTAAAGGCTGACATCACCGCCGTCCAAGAAATGTGACGGACGAGACAAGGATTGAGACGAGTAGGTCCTTGTGGCATTTACTACAGTGGCCATATAAAGGTGCGCAAGTTTGATGTGGGATTCGTGGTGGGAGAGAGACTCCGTCGCTGAGTACTGTCATTCACCCTGGTGGATGAACGTCTAGCCACAATCCTCATCAAAGCGAAGCTCTTCAACATATCGCTAATCTGCGCCCACGCCCCGACGGAAGAGAAGAACGATGTGACCAAAGATGCCTTCTATGAGCGCTTGGAGCGCACCTATGAGAGCTCCCCCCGCCACGATGTCAAAATCGTGCTTGGCGACTTTAACACCAGGGTGGGCAAATCGGTAAATTCAGCCTCCACGTTGAAACATCTCCAAATGGGTTTAGGCTGATCGACTTGGTAATCTGGTTATTTGTAGTACTAGATTCCAGCATAAGAAAATTCATCAAGCCACCTTGCCTTTTCCGGATTGAAAAACCACCACCCAGATCGATCATGTTGTGATAGACGGAAGACACGTCGCCAGTGTCTTACAACTGCGTGTGCTCCGAGGTCCTAATATCGACTCGGACCACTATCTTGTTGCAGCCAAGATTAAAGCCCACCGTAAACAAACTGACTGGACCTTATCAGTGTTGCTTTAGACCTCGAAAATCAACAACCGACCAGATATTCACCATGCGCCAAATTTTGAAAAAGACCCGTGAAAAGAGAATTGACACACACCACCTCTTCGTCGATTTCAAAGCTGCTTTCGACTGCACGAAAAGGAGCTACCTTTATATCACGATGTCTGAATTTATTATCCCCGCAAAACTAATACGACTGTGTAAGCTGACGTTGAAAAACAGCAAAACCTCCGTCAAGATCGGGAAGGACCTCTTCGAGCCGTAATTAGAGCTGTAGAATTTAATCGAGCAGGTACAATCTTTTATAAGAGTGTACAGTTGCTGGCGTATGCCGATGATATTGATATCATCAGACTCAACACCCGCGCCGTTAGTTCTGCTTTCTCCAGACTGGACAAAGAAGCAAAGCAAATGGGTCTGACATTGAACGAGGGCAAGACGAAATATCTCCTGTCATCAAACAAATAGTCGTCGCACTCGCGACTTGGCTCTCACATCACTGTTGACAGTCGTAGATAATTTCGTCTATCTTGGAACCAGTGTAAAGACCACCAACAATGTCAGCCTGAAAATCCAACGCATGATAACTCTTGCCAACAGGTGCTACTTCGGACTGAGTTGGCAATTGATAAGTATAGCCCTCTCTCGACGAACAAAAACCAAACTCTATAAATCACTCACAATTCCCGTCCTGCTATATGGTGCAGAGGCTTGGACCATGACAACAACTGATGAGTCGACATTGCGAGAAAAGTTCTGCGAAAGATGTATGGTTCTTTATGCGTTGGCCACGGTGAATATCACATTCGATGGAACGATGAGCAGTACGAGATATATGACAACATTGTCCAGCGAAATAAAAGACAGCGGCTTCGCTGGCTAAGTCGTGCTATCCGAATATACGAAAACACTCCAGCTCTGAAAGTATTCGACGCAGTACCCGCCGGGGGAAGCAGGGGAAGAGGAAGATCTCCACTCCGTTGGAAGGACCAGTTGGAGAAGGACCTGGATTCCCTTGGAATATCCAATTGGCGGCACGTACCGGGAGGAGGAAACGACTGGCGCGCTGTTGTTGACTCGGCTATAATCGCGTAAGCGGTGTCTGCGCCAATAAAGACGAAGCAGAATCTGGTGGTTCTGTGAGTCAAGCCAAGATACACCTAGTTATGTTTTATTGGTACTACTTCTGTGTCTCGGGCGGTGATTACTGCTGCTATCTCCTCCGTGTATCAAATTACATAAGGCTCGTATGGCATTTCTTGCTTTGTTATAACTCCATAGCTAGTGGATCCTTGTGCTACTAAAACCATTTTTCTAGAGTGTTAAATCCAACAATCTTGAGCTGTTGAACGTGTTTTGAACAAAGCTGCATGGATAGTTCGTTCGAGTCTTTGTTCAAATAGTTTTTCATATAGTATTCTCGCTGTGTAGAGCATGCATAGTGGATGGATGTTGATGGCAAGTTAAGATCTCTTTTTTTCTTACTGATTAGTTGTGTCTTCCAAGGTTAAGGAAATATTCCAGCTACGAAGCGGGCGTTCGGCTAGGTAGGTTCCGGATGACTCGTTTCATGATGTATCGACAAAATATTTAAATAATGTCCAAAATTCATTTCCATAACCTAATGAAGTCAAAGTATTGACTCAAGTATAAGCAATTATTTAGTAAAAGTTTCAAAATCAATGAGACTCTCTTTTGCGCTTTGAATTAGTCTAAATAAACTAGGTCGGACGATTTCTAGTCACTTTTTCAGTCGATGGTGTTAGGTTATAATGTTGTAGGCGGAAAGAAAAGATTACTAATGCCAAGGGAAAATAAAGCATTTATTGCATTCGATGTTTGCAATTCAAAGATTGGTTTCATATTCAGCTACTAAATAATAATATATTATTATTTCACTTTGCCTAAATTTTTTCAATATACAATATATATATATCTGTTTGGACAAATGGAACATCAATATTAAACACATTATTTGTTTCTCTCTTTTGTAAAATCAATACATTACATTCACTTTACACTTTTTAAAATGGTTTAAATTTTGATTTCTGGCGATACAAATGAAGTTAGAGAAATTATTTGAAAAAAGGTAAGCTATCATGTAAATGTTATTATCCAACATTCTGGTAAAACGCACCCATTCGCAAAGATGAAATTATTGAATCCAAAATATAGAACCATACATTGATTTGGGATCAACTAAAACACATATATTTACAGAACTACTCTGCCCTAGAGAAATATACGTAAGTCAGAATTTCGGGCAATCAAAAATAATTAAACGGAATAGCTGAGCAAAATATATACTTCCTCACCATATTTGCGATGGAGTTTGAAAATCGAAATGTAATAATAACCCACATACACAGACGGAGCACACAAATTAAAATGCTGGTTCCACGCCGTCTCAGTTCCCTTCTAATAATTCAATAAACTCATAACTCGGTAGGTACACATATCTACATACGTTTAGTATGCGTTTGCTCAAATGTTCGTATTCGTTAGAGACCAGTGTCTATTATAAGTCTACCATGTCCATACGAGTATTTCATATCGGTATAGATACATACAAGTATGTATGTACATATGCATGTACAGACAGTGGCATGTTTACTACACACTGAAATACATTATAATGGACAGGTCTTGTATCATTCACATCACATCAATTTACATACATATATAACATATTTTGCAATGGACATATGTTTGTGCTTTCAAATTTAGTTTCTCAAATTGCTAATGAGAAATGTCTGACCCAATGGTTGCATTGGTCTGCTTTAGATACATCGGAGGTAACTGCAAATAGCAAGCGTTCCGATAGCATTTCATAGTAACGAAGTAAGTCATATGCACACCGTAGCAATGATGTGGTACAGGTATAAAATAGTTTGAAAGTAGATTTTGTCGGAAAGTGAAAACGTAAAACATATTTTTAGCTTTCATTTAAAGTTAATTTGTAGTTTAAAAACCATCATTTGTTTTAGGTTTGTTGACGTCCAATTTTAGAGTTGGTGTTTTGACGGCTTTACTTGATTTATATTCAGTTTGATTTGACATTTTATAATTAACAGCCAAACGACCATTTTACGTTTCAAACGGTGGGTGAATGGGCCCAAAACGAGATGGTGACCGATCCTGATTTTCAAAAGAAAATTATGTTCAGCGATGAAACGCACATTTATCGTACTCATTGTAAGCTAATAAATATAATTGTCGCATTTGGAGAAATGATAAGCCGCAAGCCATTCTTGAGACGTCGTTATATCCTCAAAAAGAGCGCCTGAAATTTCATTTGTCATTAGCAAAAGAGCAAAAATTTAAAAATCGAATATGAGCGGAGACGACAGCAAGAGGTTAAAAATTTTGGGTGGCAATTCACAGACTCATAGACGAACCTCGAAATTTCCACATATCAAATCATCAGTAGGTGATACCATGTGCGCGGAAACAGCGCATACTGGCATCTTCCGTAGCCAAGGGATGCTAAAAGTTTAAAGATAGTGAAACATTACGCCCTTTGCAAGGGACCGAATGAAATGGAGGATTGCAACAGGTTGCAATATTATAAAAAGATACTTCACTTTTTAGTCGCTTCTTTTATTCTAACCCCTACTTGATTAAGTCATATGTTGAGCAAAACACAAGATCATATCATTCTCGAGCTCCGTCGAAAAACTCGAGGGTTTCTTAAATAATAAACTGAGCTGAAGGGGAGATACTGAAAACAGGGCTTTTGAAGTTTTTTAATTCGGAGCTTCTAACCAAAATTGGGTATCGGAGCCAAAATGCGAATTTAAGTGTACCAACATTTTCCACCGAATACATCTCCAAACGAATTATAATGCTTTTACTCAATCGATTCAAAGTTCTAGCCCATTGGAGCCAATGTAAGCGTTATTACGGGCATGTTATAATACTTAATCAAAAAAATATATCGACAACTAAAGTAATGAGAAGTCAACTTCAAACTAAATGACTGGAGATCTGTCTATCAGCAGCCCCAAAACCAAGTTTCATTGCGTAAGACTACTTGTATATAAACAGGAATTACTTAGACTTTCAGTACAAAACTCGGTGAACATCGACTGGGTACTCAGTCATATTAGAATAGCTAATGAATAAGCAGGCCACTTGATCCGCTCGGAGGCAGTTCGGAATGCAGTTCCCTCAAGCTGCCATGGACTATTCAGTAAGTTGCTTGAAGCTATGGACTTAGTGGTAATGGCGGGCCGACCACAAAGCTTTGAATTTTAGCTATGTGAGGTAACAGGAACTCTGCGCCATATATTATATTTGGAATATATGGTGCAATGAAACATGTTAAATTCAGTTCTACAACAAATGACGACAATAAGAAACTACAATCCACGGTCCCATTCAATCGGTTTGGTGGGGTTCCGTGAGGAGACGTGCTTATCCGTCGACGAATAAATTCATAACGTGAAATGTAAAAACCTATTACGATGGTAATTGAAGATATTAATTCCACTGAGCCAGTTTGCAGGAATTTGGAACTGATTATTTTTGCTACAATTCGCGAGTCAAAGCAATTGTGTGTTAGTTTGCAAAATAGAAATTACCGCATTTTAGTGCATTGGTTGTAGATCACAGATAGTGTTGCAGCTGCCCACCAATATGATAACTGCATTGCTACCATTTAGCCCGTGTGTGTGTGCATTTCCAATTGATTTACGCACTAGCAGGTGGTATAGTAAGCTTATAAATATGTAGGTATGTATATGCACTTGTATCAGCACATCTATAAAGGAGTTTACACAATTTAACAGATTACTGTCAAGCTTGTTTACGTATACGTCATAGTTAGCAGCTGAGAAAACTTAAATGCTGCAACAATTTTTTGCCATTTTGTGTATATTTCCAACATTTACATATCACAATCGCTTACCTGAAAAATTCCTGCTTATCCTTGTACCATTTTACGGAATTCAACGTATGTCCGCTCATATCATAACTGCAGGATAACGTGACATTATCGCGAAAATCAACAATTTCCGGAACATTGATGTCAGTAACAAAGAGGCAGGAAATTCGATGAAAATCTGAAAGATAATATGTAAATAAAAATGCACAGTGAAATGAAATAAAGAAATTTACATTTTAAGCCTGAGCATGTTTCTGTGAAAATATACAAATAATATATATGATATATGAATATGTGTGTGCTATACAAGGTATATAACTGTTTCTGGTGTCGTAAAAATTTTAAGACAATTGGATAACTACAATCGATGTTATCGATCAAAAAGTGACAGCAGCTTTTGGTCATCGGTCGTAAAATGCAAATATTAAATTTTGTTTTAAACTTGGGAAAAAGTTTACTGAAACATTTCAAATGACGAAAAAAGTTTATGGTGATCAGTGTCGTGAGGACCTCTGTGTCGATCAGAAGTCGGTCGTCTTCAGAAGTCAAAAATAAAGACAATTCTGATTTGTTTTTTACGATTCCGAGGGTTTTGTACACCGAGAGTTCGTCCCACTTGGCCAAACGATTAATGCTGTGTTTTACCTTGATATTATGAAGCGTCTTTTGTCACGCATTCGTCGTGCTCGACCACAATACCGTGAGGCAGGGTCCTGGCGCCTGTTGCACGAAAATGCGCCGTGTCATCGGTCGACGCTTGTCACTGATTTTTTGACAAAAAGCTCCATATTAACCATTAATCACTCACACTACTCACCTGATCTGGCACCCTGTGATTTTTACCTATTTGGAAAACTTCATTTGCCCATGAAAGGACAATGGTTTCAGGACATTTCAGCTATCCAAAAGGCGACGACCGATATTCTCAAGAGCATTCCGAAAAATGACCTTAAACACTCATTTGAAATGCTAATTGACCGGGCTAAATGCTGTATCCAAGCACAAGGAAACTACTTTCAATAAAAAATATAACTTTTGAAAAATATTAATTTTTTGTTGTTTTTTTAACAGTACTGTTTCTTTTGCGACAGACCTTGTATGTACGTAAGTTAGAACACTTATTATACCTAAATAAACGTGTAAGTACCTACCTACCTAGTTGAGCAATGCCTTTCAAAATTGTTGAATTTCTGTTTTTTCTATGGAAACAATTCAATACTCAATACGAGTAAGTAAGTAACATAAATCATACACTTTTTACAATTTTGCAAAGTCCAAATAAAACAGAAGCAAGTATTTTTAATTTTGATTCAGAATATTCAAAAATTCAAAAATACAATGCATCTTCCAATCACTAAAATTTTATAGGCACTTTCCGGGATGGCCTTCAGCTCTCACGTCTTCAATTAACTCAAAACGGTTTCCCTGGAGCAGTTCTTTGAGTTACAAGAATAGCCAGAAGACACATGGAGCTAAATCAGCTCAATACGGTGCTTGCTCAATGATATATTTTTGTGGAGTGTAGAGTTCGAAAATCTTTGTATTAGGTATACGGAGGCTGAGGGAAGTATTGACCCGATTCGATAAATTTTTGACGTACAGACATACCATTGTCAAAGAAGGACTAGTCCTGAATTTCAATTACATATCTCACACGTTGACCGATATTTTCCAAAAGTCAACTATTGATACTGGGGTCCACATATTGGTTACCTATGGTCTCGAACAGTTTTGGTTGGACTTGGACAATTTTTTTTCAAAAGGTGGCATGCTTTAAAATAATTATTACTGCAAAATTTTATTCGGTTATATTAATTACTTCTTGATTTGTGTACTGGAAAGTGAAAGAGTCAAATGGAATTTTAAATTGTGCTATATGAGAAGTAGACGTAGTTTTACTACTATTTCGTCTATTTTCCCTCTGTAACATAGGAATGTTCTGAAAATGACACCAACTAAATTTAATCGAAATCAGTTGGTCGGGTCCCGAGATATGGGATTTCACCAAAAAGTGGGCTGTGCCACGGCCTTTGTCCAATTTTCACACCGGCATTCATAAAGCCTTCTTGCCATCTTGGATGTAAAATTTAATGTGTTTGGCGTAATGATTTTTGGATTTATTTGCTTTTATTGATTTATTGCGCTTTTAGTAATTTTCAACTGTACCGTTATATGGGGAGTGAGCGGGGTTATCCTTCGACTTCATCCCTTTTCAATCAGCAAATTTGATTGTTATAGCTTAAGTGGCTTAGGAGATATGTGCATTAAACTTATTAGAGGGCGTGGCGTGGACCTTACTGCTTCGATCTTCTACGCCATATTACAGCTTTATATCTAAATTTAGTGTTAAGTTATGGCACTTTATGTGTTTTCGGTTAATTGCAATTTGTAGGCTTGGTAGTGGTCCGATTACTCCTATCTATGAATTTGGTGTGTTGGTTTGTATTATGGAACCTACGTACCAAATTTCATCAAAATTTCTCAATTTTTACTCAAGGTACAGCTTGCACGGACTGATGGACGAAGAGATAGATTTCAATTTTGTCGTCATTCTGATCATTTATACATATATATCCCTACATCTATCTCGATTAGTTTTAGGTGATACGTACAACCCGTAGGTAGGTCTGTAGCAACTGGTTAACCAAAGCTATAATACCTTTCACAGGCACATTTCTTATGAAACAAAAGATCTTTATTTTGATGAAAATCTAGTTTGTATGGCTGCTTTAAGCTACAGTGATCCAATCTGAGCAATTTCATCGGAGATTATACCGTTGTTGTCCATACACGGAGTGGTTATTGATAGTTCTCTTTGTATGACTTTATCTGCTATGGTAGTTCACTCTAAGCATCTCCGGATATTGTACCATTACTATGAACAATAATGCCCAACTTTGTGAAGATATTTCGTCAAATGAAAAAGTTTTCAATAGAAGGACATGGATTTTGATCGATCAGTTTGTATGGCGGCAGCTCTTCGATGAGAAAAGAACGATACATAAAATATCGAGAGACTAGTTCGAGTATATGCTGACCATTTATATATATAATATATTATTAACGTCTCCGCGTTTCCTTATTACAAATTTCCTATCAAACTTAATACATATACCATGTTCAGGGTATAAAAACTCAATATTATCCAGCATTTATTTTGTCACGCACTGTAATACGAGTATAAAAGCAAAGGCTTATATTGAGCACCGAGTGTGATATTTGTTTCGATAACTTTAAAGTGAAATGTGAAAACGCCATGCATGGGTCTACGTGCATGAAATTATAAATATGTGTACATACATATGTACACTCAAACCCGTTGTGTATTTGCTGAAGGACTTGTAGGCGTTGTAAAGTTGTGCAAAAGCAAATAACTGTCGTAAAATCAATTTGCATTTTTTACATGGCATAAATAAAGCGCACTTTATAGGCCAACGTGTGGCCGTGTTGAATTCACAGCATACATTTCATTTTACTTTCGGGAAAGTTTTTGGTTTTGGGTAAATTGCGGTAGAAAATATTTTAAAGATGTTCAGTTCACTCAGTCACTTCTACATATAATTTATGTAAGAATATGTGGTGACTTTCCTTAGCACATTTAAATTGAAATGTATTTACCTTTATGAGTTTGACAAAGTAGAACAATAATCAGGAATAGTGGGATGTAAGCTTCATTGTTTTGCAATTTAAGTAAAAAGTATAACATTTTTATATGGAAACCAATAACTGACTGCTGTTTATAAAAATCAAATAAGCCAGACTCTGCCCAAAGCATACCGAAACTGAACCAAACTTTCACATTGAGTCTTGAGTTACTATTCGCATTTCAGCACTGATTACAAATATAAATCTGCGAGATGTAGACTTGATGACCAACCTTTGTAAAGTTTTACGATATTTGCTTCATTAATTTAAGCTACCTTAAGCAATGTCTGAGGTATACCACATTCGCTGAAAAGTTTATGGCCCTGTCAAATCAACAATTGAGCATCTAGTGGAAAAATTTGAACCCACAGACACAGAACTAAATGTTTCCAAGCCAGTGCGAGAAAAAGGTGCCTATAGTGCGGAGAATATTGCTGCCGCTAGCACATCAATTGAGGAAGACCCAAATCAGTCTCTCACCCGTCGTTCTCAAGTGTTCGGCACCTCTGTGACGTCGTTATGGCGAATTTTTCGAAAAGATCTTAGCCTGCATCCTAATAATATCAAATTGGCGCAAGAAATGAAGCCGCTTAACCACCAGAATCGCCTTATTATCGTGAATTGGGCTGAGTAACAACTTGAAAATGATCCGGATTTTCATCGAAAAATAATCTGCGGCGATGGGGCTAATTTCTGGCTGAATGGCTTCGTCAATAAACAAGATATGACAAGATACCTGACCAATAAGGTAGCAATCCAAACTCTCTATGAATCAAGATTGCATCCCGAAAAAATTACGGTTTGGTCTGGTTTATGGGCGACGAGTATGTTAATCTTTGCGAGTGAAATTCGTCTTTTGATCGATACAACCATAGCGCATAAAGGTTTTTTACACACGTTCAGTTGGCTTTTTCCTTTTAAATGCAATTGTTGTTAACTTAGTTTAGTAATTTTTTATGGGAACTCAACACATTTGCACGATGTTTTACGGCCTTCCTGCTTTTGTTTGCTTTTGAACAGGATTCCTTATATGTGGAGTTGCATTTACGACGAGAAAGAGACCAAATGCGAAACTACAAGTATTGTATTTTCGCTTGGTGTAATGAAAAAATTGTTGAAACACCTCTAATAATGGCTTTCCAAGTATGAACTCTTAATTGTAACGGAAAGTTCTTCCGCCTTACGGTTTTCTACATTTTTCTTAATATCAGTTAGAACAATTTGTATTTCGCTTCCAAACTACTTGAAAAAGTATTCCATTTCAAAGATTTTATAGAAAATTGAATGTTCTAAAAAGTGGTGTCCAACACTTTTTTCGTAAACCTCAAAGTTTAAAAGATACTAACGAGTAAGGTTTGATTATTTTAAAGAAAAAATATTTTTTTCTTATATAAGGTTGTTAAATATCTCACCTTATCTCACCGCCTTTTTGTCTTTTGAATTTCGCGGCTATGTATAAAACGCTACAGAGCTCGTATCTGGCAAATCCATTAGAGAAACGTTCCGTGAGATTAATGGTGTTTTGGAGGATGGTACTCGATCACTTCGCACCGCGGAGGAATCGTTTCGACCATTCAGAGCGGGTGAAAACGACTCCATGGATAAGCCAGCCGGCGGAGGACCTGTGACGACGAATACCGATCAAATCATGGAAAACATTGAGTTAGACCGGCATGTGGCAACTCGTAACATCGCCCAGAAGATGGGAGTTAGTCACCAAACCATTTTAAACCATCTGCAGAATGTGATTGTGCTGGATACACAAAAAAGTTTTATGTTTGAGTGCCGCATGATTTGACGCAAACAAGCCTTCTTGACCGAATCAACGCCTGCGATATGCTGCTGAAACGGAACGAACTCGAATTTTTGAAACGGATGGTGACTGGCGGCGAAAAATGGATCACATACACCAATATCAAGTGAAACCGGTCGTGGTCGAAGGCCGATGAATCGTCCCAAACAGTGGCCAAGCCGGCATTGACGACCAGGAAGGTTTTGCTGTGTGTTTGGTGGGATTGGAAGGGAATTATCCACAATGAGCTCCACCATATGCCCATATGGTCAGACGCTTAATTCTACCATCTACTGCGAACAACTGGACCGCTTGAAGCACGCAATCGACCAGAAGTGTCCAGAAATGGCCAACAGTAAGGGTGTTGTGGGACAACAACAGACCACACCCTTCGTTGATGACTCGTCAGAAGCTACGGGAGCTCGGATGGGAGGTTTTATCGAATCCACCATATAGCCCGGGCATAGCGTCAAGTGATTACTACCTGTTCATGTCCACGTCGAACGCCCTTGTTGGTATAAAGTTGAACTCAAAAGACGCTTGTGAAAAGTGGCTGTCCGAGTTCTTCGAAAATAAGGAGGGTGGCTTCTACGAGGGGGGTATTATGAAGTTGTCGCCTAGATGGCAATATATTATCGAACGAAACGGCGCATATTTGAACTAAACTCGATCACTGTAACACTTTTGATTAAGGATTGAATAAAGAGCAAAAAAGCGGAAGGGAGATATTTGGTAACCTAATATATTGTAGAACGCAACGACAAAAAAAATATTATAAATCGTAAAACATCTAGTTTTTAAGGGAATTTACTGAATTTCTGATTTCACCAAGATATTTGGTATGAAAATAGAAAATTTTTTTTTAACTTCGAGCTTCTGTTAAAGGAATTTAATGATTTATAAGTATTAGTTTTCATATAATTTTAACAAAGAAATTGTGGTTCATTCGCTTAAGGACTACATTGGTTTGCTACAATATTAAAACTCACAAGCTTTGAGATCCCATAAGGAAAGTCAGAAAATTTCAAATGCAACTATTCTCAAACTCTCAATCGATCTCCTGCCAAATAAATTCACCAACAAACTTGACTTTATTGTTTATAATAATATTGAAAAAAATCGTCTTTTTATTGAAAATACCATCTTTTTGGTAAAACTTTTGTTACCACAAAATGTTGTTGTTGCTTTCATCGAGGTTGCAAGTTATTTTCAGCTCACATGCAATATATTTGTTCGTGCCCGTGCGACCAAGAAAACGTGCTTCAAGTACACATAGTACTATAGATATTTCAAAGTCTAATGTAAAATGTAAATACGAAACGATAAAGGAGAAAAATTTCCAACACAGAAAAAATTAAATAGAATATTCAACACCAACGTGAGCATGTTGTAATAAAATCAACAAAGGACAGAAATACAAAGAAATTTTTTGAAAATTTCAAATTTATAAAATATATATTTACACACATACATATAGATATACACTATGCATGGCAAATAAAAAACAAAAAAAAAAGAGAGAAATAAATGAACTTTCAAAATAGTGTCAGTCCACATAGAAACGTACGCACATTTGCAGAGAGTAACAAAACGTTGCACAGAAACGTGAGCGTGACAGGAATATCAGCAAGTGATGAAATGCTTCGGATAAGCCAAACTTACATAGAGCCCACATATACACTGATAATGCAGTCAGTATGCACTAACACGCCGGCATGACTTGTTACGGCAATAAATTGTTGCTATTTCGGATAGATGGAAGTGCATATATATTTTGGGTCACCGCATATTTATTTGCATAGATAAGGAAGATAATAAAGACGAAACGAGCAAACCCTACCACAAGTGCAGCACAAATACAAATACAAGCAAATGAATTGAATATGGTATAGAGTAGCAGGTGTTTGTGTGTTACTAAAAGAGCTTTTGCATATTTGTTTTGCGTATGTGTGGGGGTGTGTGTGCGTGTGAAAGTTAAACATATGTAGTTGTGCATAAATAATGCAATATAGTATTTCGCACAAATTCTGTCGTTTCAAATTGTAGCAGGTAGGAAAATTCTTGACTGAAGACTGTTACTGAGAGCTTGTGATAAACCGACAACACAGGGAGCATTGAAAGAGGCAATTTTTTTGTTTATTTTTTGTTGTTTTAAAAGGTCAAAATGTGAAGACCTTACTCTAAAAGCTTATTTTATGTGTGGGTGACAAGGGCCAGCTTTGGCTAGCTTCACAGTTACTAGGAGTATCAGTAGTAATATATATAATAGTAGGCTGTTAGATTCATTAAGAGATCAAGGAATTCTTTCACTATATTTGATGATGCCCTAAGAAAAAATCTAATTTACTAATCATAGAATGTCCCAATAAAAGACAACTGACAGGAAGATTTCTCTCAACCAAAGAGCCAGTTGCTGTTGGCAGTAGATGTGAAATAATGTTGAGAGTCTGGCGTGGAATTGTTCTAAAAGCTCCACTGAAGAATTTACCATCTTCTATTTGTATGCTCTCCATGTGCATTATCCATATTTCTTTTTCATTATTGGCCTCCATATAAATATACCGTATGTCATAATAGGTCATACAACTGCTGTCTAGAGCCAAATAGTTAGTATTTACACCTATCCGAACACCGTTAGATCTAACAACATTTTTCTCATCGTGAAGACCAAGAGAAATGGGGATAACGCGCCTCCTTGGGGCATTCTTGTTTGGACAAATCTGCACATCGTTGAACTTGAATCAATTTCTTGTGACGTTCGGAGTTGACCGGATCTTTAAGCTTGCTGAGTATGGCCTTTAGGCTGAGAAAATCCGCCTTCTCTGTCTGGAAAGACTGCGAGTGCGTATTTTTTTACCTCCGTTTGTCAATATTTGCTACTATTGAGCTAAGTGCTGCTTCTGTCGTTACTACTCTAGAATAAGCGAGTTGCCAAACTACCCGTTTTTTGGGATTAAAATGTTTCTTTTAATAATTCCGACATGGATACAAGCAAATACCCGGGTGCCTTATATTGATTTATGGTTGCGAATTAACACTTGCTCCAACTACCTCCAATCCGTGGATTCTATCCCTGAAGTAAGAATCCGGAAAGTCTGCAAAATACACTTCAACAGCCGTTATGACCTCATAATTTGTCGTAAAATGCCT